>NC_091238.1:14524191-14616691 GCF_040958095.1 Procambarus clarkii
TAATAATAATAATAATAATAATAATAATAATACCAATACCAATACATTTCCAGTTGCCAAGACATTTGGACCAGGCATAACAGTTCGTCATGAACAAATCCACGGATGCTCCCGGACACAGGTTCGAATCCTCGTCACGGCCCTTGTGGATTTGTTCATTTGATGCATCACGTTAGTGTGATCTCTGTGTGTGGGACAGTTCGTCATATTAAACCTTTGCCACTAATGCAAGCGCTACGCTGCCCTGTTCTAAGCGGCTGCTTGGTGAGCCGCTGACACCGACTCGATTACACGAACGAGAATTGCCCGAAGAAAGCATTAAGCCTGAGTAGCACTTCAAGAGAATACGTCACAATGACGTGTCTCAAACAGTTAACCGACGCACACAGAGGAAATGGAAGGGGCGACGTTCAATCCCCCGACCGTCCAAGTGGTTGGGCACCATTCCTTTCCCTTCGTCCCATCCCAAATCCTTATCCTGACCCCCTTCCCAGTGCTATATAGTCATAATGGCTTGGTGCTTTCCCCTGATTCTCCCCCCCCCCCTTATCACGTGGTGAGAGGGGAAGTTGTTGTTGTTGTTTAAGATTCAGCTACTGGGAACTAAAAGTTCCAAGTAGCACGGGCTATGGTGAGCCCGTAGGGGACCTACCTGGCACAGGAGCGGGGCTGTAACTGTTGAAAAAAGGTGTGTGTGTGTACATGTTGTTGTTGTTTTCAGATTTAGCTACTCAGGACGAAGTGTCCATGTAGCACGGGCTATGGAGAGCCCGTAATTGAGTTTGGTTATACATGATAACCTTTTTCCTGTGTGTGTACAGTTTGAGGTACAATAAGTAGGAAACTGAGGTGCTCGGGTGAGTGGGCGTGGCGAGGCCTCCTCACCTGTTTCCTCTGGTCGGTACTTTGTCTATGGCGGATAATTATAGTCTAGGAAGGGATGGTAGGGCGGACACGGGCTAGAGGTCAGGGGCAAGGGGTCATGAGGCACTGTAGAGGTGCCCCTCCGCCTTCATGTCCTCAAACGAAGCTCCACTGACCTTTTTGAGGTTATCTTGAGATGATTTCGGGGCTTTTTAGTGTCCCCGCGGCCCGGTCCTCGACCAGGCCTCCACCCCCAGGAAGCAGCCCGTGACAGCTGACTAACACCCAGGTACCTATTTTACTGCTAGGTAACAGGGGCATAGGGTGAAAGAAACTCTGCCCATTGTTTCTCGCCGGTGCCTGGGATCGAACCCAGGACCACAGGAACACAAGTCCAGCGTGCTGTCCGCTCGGCCGACCGGCTCTCCCGGTCGGCTGGGGTCAGCGTACGGTGCACGACACGCAATGTTTATTTCGGGGAAAACAGCTGAGAATAACGTAAACAAATCCACGTGGTAGATGGCCCAGCTGTAATAAGAACCTATGTCCCCCTGTGACTAGACCTAATTTTGAGCCTTATTTGAGGTGGCATTAAGAGCCCCACTCCATGCCTGGAGTGGTCCACGGTCAATACTTCAAGACGTCGCCTGCCTTCGACCACACACCGTATGAAACCGGGACACTAATAATGGAATGAATACATAACAACTCTCACTAGATAAAGGTTTATCGTCATGAATACATCATGAACGGTATCCCAGGACGTTCTGGCCGCAGGCGGGTGCGGGTGGTTGGGTGTGTGGGCCACAGTTCTAGTGGGCGGCGCCGCAGCTTGTGGGCGGCCGCAGGTTTTGGGGTGGCCGCAGGTGGCGATTCCGGAACCAGGAGGACGACCACTGATGCTGACTTATGCAGAAGCTGAGGCCGACGACGCCCCGGGCGAAAGGTCGCCAGACTGTGGTCACTTGCTACGCCAGCTGGAGAAGGCGTGTGTTTTACAGAAGGTCGAAACGTCGCCTCGCTCTACACTGGGACCCGGGATCGATTCCCTTCCCCCTGGGGGGCAGAGCGAGACGTTTGGCCGTGTTTCCTTACCCCTGATGCACCGCTTCATCGAGGAGTAAATAGGTACCTGGGAGTTAGTCATCTCTTTTGGGTTGCATCGTATGAATAGTCTGACGTTGGTTAGCGAGAGAAACCGCGAGACTTTGTCCTCAACGACGGTAACCAAAATAAAAAAGGAAGACAAATAAAGAGAAACTAATAAAATAGAGAAAGAAAGGAAATATTGTCTTGACTGAGGCAAGTGGGAGATTTACCCAAAGAGAGATACAATTTCCTATTCAGTAACGAAGACATTTTGTCAGAGGGAGAAGGCAAACTTCCCTGAAAACAGTCTCGGCTTCATAGGCAACAGGTAACCTATTATAGGAGACGGGTAACCTATTACAGGCAACAGGTAACCTATTATAGGAGACGGGTAACCTATTACAGGCAACAGGTAACCTATTATAGGAGACGGGTAACCTATTACAGGCAACAGGTAACCTATTATAGGAGACGGGTAACCTATTACAGGCAACAGGTAACCTATTATAGGAGACAGGTAACCTATTACAGGCAACAGGTAACCGGAATGAACTTAGAGGAACACACGCGGCAGACATGAAGAGAATGAACACAGTTTTAAGAGCAGTCACTATGAGAGAGTCAAGAGGAAGTCATTTCCTTAAACAAATTACCATAGTTATTGCGGGGAAAGCGATAGGATCATCAACCACGCCCGGCCGCCCCCTCACACTGGCCGCCCCCCTCACACTGGCCGCCCCCCCCCACACTGGCCGCCCCCCTCACACTGGCCGCCCCCCACACTGGCCGTCCCCCCCCCCCCCACACACCTGCAGCGGCGGGTAAAACGGGTAGTTCGTCCTACCTTTTGAATAGTTACCAGGAAACCTGGGTCCACCGCAGACCCCGGCCATTCCCACCGTTTCCTCGCCCCCAACAAAGGTGCTGCCCCCACAGGATATACTGCCCAACACGCACCGTTCTCCCTGGCTCAGGATAAACCCGCAGGTATAATGAATGTCAGGGTTTTGACGGGTGGTGAAGGGGGGGGGGAGAAGGGGTTACCGTCGGTGCGGTTACCAGCCAGAGGCGTGGGTCGTCTCTAATTGGGATGGGTTCGAATCCCCTTTCTTCCTCCCCCCCCCCCCCCCCCCCCTTCCCTCATACCCTCTTCCGCTTGAGGATATTGAATCATCTCGCGTGTTTTCCATACACCATGAATACACGCATGTATATACATGTTGTATCAAATGTTGGTGACTATGTATACTTTTGATATATCCGGTTAGGAAATACACTCTCAGATTATATAATACAGTCTTCTTGGCATGTATACAGATGTTGTGGCATACATTTAGATATACATTACGTAGAAGGTCGAAATAGCTATCTTCACGAAAAATGTGGTATTTCTATACATATGTCTAGCAGTAAGATATCTTATTTCTATACATATCTTATTTCCACATAGAGGTATAAAAATGTTATCTTCATAGGTGTATCTCTCTGGGTAGTTGAAGTGGGTGTTGGAGAGCAGGATCTGCTTAGTCGCCTGACAGCTGAGTGGACAGCGCTTCGGGTTCGTAGTCCTGAGGTTCCGGGTTCGATCCCCCGGTGGGGGCCCACAAGTTTTTGGGCACCATTCCTTTCCCACCGTCCCATCCCAAACCTTTATCCTGACCCCCTTCCAAGTTCTATATAGTCGTAAGGGCTTGGCGCCTTCCCCTGATAATTCCCTCCTCTCCCTTGTGTTGGAATGAATGTCTTGAGATCTTGAGCAGTTGTGGGCTGGTAGTCCATTGTGCCGCCTTGAAATTGAAATTGAAATTGAAATAAGTTTATTGAGATAAAATACACACAAAGGGATGAGGTAGCTCAAGCTATTCTCACCCCGTTCAGTACATCGTGTTAATACATACATAGACACACATCACAAACAATAAACATATTACCAAACATTCTGAGAGATAAACATATACATTTCCTACGTGCCGCCTTAGTGCAGTCACCCACTGCACTCCGTCCAAAAAAAAAATAAATCCCTTATTCTTACATGCTTCATTTTCCTGTACGTTGATTTCCTGTCTTGCCTTCTCTCTTCGCTCTTTGATTTTCAATGGACCCCGTGGCGCCAATGGACCCCGTGGCGCCAATGGACCCCGTGGCGCCAATGGACCCCGTGGCGCCAAACTCCAGTACACTCGCTCCTGGTGGTATGTCCTGGTCTATTGCTTCAATGTCTGTTCCATTGGAGCCAAGGGAGCCGGTCGGCCGAGCGGACAGCATGCTGGACTTGTGATCCTGTGGTCCTGGGTTCGATCCCAGTCGCCGGAGAGAAACAATGGGCAGAGTTTCTTTCACCCTATGCCCCTGTTACCTAGCAGTAAAATAGTTACCTGGGTGTTAGTCAGCTGTCACGAGCTGCTTTCTGCGGGTGGAGGCCTGGTCAAGGACCGGGCCGCGGGGACACTAAAAAGCCCCGAAATCATCTCAAGATAACCTCAAGATAACCTCCATCCGGGTTGAAGACTTTAAGCTGTTGTCTGGTTGTTGCGTGTCCTCCACTACTTTTGTTAGGAAAGTTGTTTCTGTGGCGTCTACTAATCTTATTCTCCATGTCTCGTGGCCGTCTCTTTACGTCATGATTGATATCTTGTCATGATTGGAAGGTTTATATTCATTTTGTTGGCAGGTGTTTTTGGTGGGCAGTTGTTTTTTTGAATGTTTGTTGTTCTCTACATATTCCTCGCGGGCTGTTCCGTTGTTCACTGGTAACAAATGAACGCGTGGAGTGTCTGCTTGTCAATGCGAAGTTAAGTCATATAATAATAATTTTGCATTTTTTTTTTTTTTTAGAAATGCAAGATAAAGCTATCAGTGACCTGAAGCCGAAGAATGTCAGCAGGCTTCAGGTTGTGTGGAGATGGTCCTCTTGTTGTTATCGACCACACCTGCCAGGGCTCCCTACACCCTTGTTACACACCCAGAGACCCAGTATTTAGGGCCTGGACACACCTGGAGCCCTGGGGACACACCTGGAGCCCGCGGGGACACACCTGGAGCCTGCGTGGACACACCTGGATTCCGAGAGAACACCAGAATTTAGGGCGTGGACACACCCGGAGCCCGCGGGGACACACCCGGAGCCCGCGTGGACACACCCGGAGCCCGCGGGGGACACCAGTATTTAGGGCGTGGACACACCCGGAGCCCGCGGGGAAACAACCGTATTTCCCCCAGGCAAGTTAAGCCCAAACAGTTAAATTGTTTAAGGCTGTGAAATTAATTCTTGTCGTTCCATAACCGAGGTGACCGCAATTCCGCCCTTTGCTCTCTGGCGGCGTCTCTTCTCTAAGGTCACTGGGTCGCGTTGGGTAATGAATATAGAGAAGAGGAAGAGGAGGAGTTGAGGGGGAGAATATAGCGAAGGGATATAGGAAGAGTAGCGAGGAGAATGAGGGGAATTAGATATAAAATGTAAAGTTAATGAGTGGGAAGAGAAGAGCAGGATTGAAAAAGAAGAGGGAAGGAAGGTGCTGTTATTTTGAGGAGAATAATGAGTTAGAGACAGCATTTTTTTTAACGGCACTCAGAAGCACGTCCGAGGAAGGAGGTAATATCCTGTGGCACCAGATGGAACTGTGCTTATAATTAGCTGTGTGTGTGTGTGTGTGTGTGTGTGTGTGTGTGTGTGTGTGTGTGTGTGTGTGTGTGTGTGTGTGTGTGTGTGTGTGTGGGCGGTGGGGGCCGGCCGCCATCACTACTGTTAGTTCCAGCTGCCTCCGCTAAAGGTCAGAAGGGTCTCGTCGTCTCTTGCCAGGAAGTTGGCGGGAAAGTCGTCGAGGGATTAATGTTATAAGTTACATGTCTTGAGTTCTCTTTCCTACGGGACGCGAGTTGACCTATTAGGGGCCCGACTAGCCTATGTCCTGTGTAAAGACATACGAACATAAAATGAACAAATACAAATAGTTTGCAAATACAAACATATTTTTTGAGAGAAAACAAAATAATTAAGAACGAGTTTATTGTAGTCTTTATAAATACAAGCGTTAATGCATTTTGAATTATAATGATTTACTGATCTCAAAGTGCTCGTATTTAGGCATAGCTTAATAATTAATCCAATTAATCCAATTTAATTAATCCGGTCAACGCTCTTCACTATATCACTATATACGAGGGCTGGGCTATGGAAGGGGGGGGACTAGGCTACGAGAAAAAGACAAGAGAACTGGGGCCAGATTCATGAAAGTACTTACGAACGTGTACATCTTTCCTCAATCTTTGACGGCTTTCGTTACATTTATTAAACAGTTTACAAGCGTGAAAACTTCCCATTCGACTGTTGTTATTGTTATAAACAGCCTCCTGGTGCTTCGGAGCTCATTAACTGTTTAATAATTGGAAACAAAGCTGCCAAAGATTGAGAAAAGATGTACAGGTTCGTAAGTGTTTGCGTAAGTGCTTTCGTAAATCTGGCCCTTGGACCTCGCGACGGCTGGAGCAGAAACGCGAAGACGTTGAGGCATTGACAAAAGAACCAGAACTGGGATATTCATCATGAACACGTATCAGAACTAGAGAACATGAGTTGATAACTCATGAACATGGAGAGGGGTCTAAAGAACACGAGGGGAAAGGAAGAACACGTATGAATCATGGATGAGTAAGAGAGCATTACCTCGGTGTCGAAGCAGCGAACATGAAAATGACATGAAAGGGAATATAAACAAATTTAATTGAAAATTTCAAGAGTAGGTACGACAGGAACCGAGAGGGTCAAGAGCTACTGTAATAGACGACAGATGAATGAAAGGCGGGAACCCCGGAGCTGAATCTCACCCTACATAAACAGTAGGTGATTACAGTGAGCTCTTGTCCCTATCCTTCTACTCATATCTCTAAAACATTGATCAATAATGTTTTCCAAACCGGGATATAATAACCTTTTATAAGCTTTAAATTCTTAACCTCATTTTCAAGAATTTATTTTCAAGTCTCTGCCTGACATTTTCTACACGTGATTGTCTTTTGTCGAGCCTCGTGTGACATTTGTCTCGCTGAGTTAAACAATAAACCAAATAAAGTTGTAAAAGATTTTAGTTAGCACCTGGAGGAATTAAAATTTACTGTGACCTTCCGGTGAGAAGTGACATTTCGTTTGTCTTTACAATGAACTTCAAATTGTCCGCACACCCTAAAGTGACAGCTGGTGGGGGGGGGGGGGGTTGAGGGAGGGGCAGTACTCACCTAATTGTGCATGCAGGGGTTGATCTTTTGATGCTTTGATCCCGCCTCTCAACTGTCAATCAACTGGTGTACAGGTTCCTGAGCCTATTGGGCTCTATCATATCTACATTTGAAACTGTGTATGGAGTCAGCCTCCACCACATCACTGCCTAGTGCATTCCATTTATTAACTACTCTGACACTGAAAAATGCTTTCTAACGTCTCTGTGGCTCATCTGGGTACTAAGTTTCCACCTGTGTCTCCTTGTTCGTGTCCCACCCGTGCTGAAGAGTTTGTCTTTGTCCACCCTGTCAATTCCCTTGAGAATTTTGTAGGAGGTTATCATGTCTCCCCTTACTCTTCTGTTTTCAAGGGATGTGAGGTTCAGCTCCTTTAGCCTTTCCTCGTAGCTCGTTCCTCTCAGTTCCGGGACGAGCCTGGTGGCATACCGCTGGATCTTCTCTAACTTTGTCTTGTGTTTAACTAGGTATGGACTCCAGGCTGGAGCTGCATACTCCAGGATTGGTCTTACATAAGTGGTATACAGGGTCCTGAACGATTCCTTACACAAGTTTCTAAAGGCAGTTCTTATGTTGGCCAGTCTAGCATATGCCGCTGATGATATTCTTTTGATGTGGGCCTCTGGGGACAGGTTCGCTGTGATATCAACCCCCAGATCTTTCTCTCTATTTGACTCTTGCAGGATTTCACCTCCCAGATGATACCTTGTGTTCAGCCTCCTGCTGAACGGCGGTCTCGCTTCATGCAGATTGGCGTTCAATCCCCGACCGTCCAAGTGGTTGGTCACCCTTCCTCCCCCCCCCCCCCCTTTGCCAATCCAAATCCTTATCCTGACCCCTTCAAAGGGCTATATAGTCGAAATGGATTGGCGCTTTCCCTTGATAATTCCTTCCTTAACATGAACGCGTATAGAAACGGGTTACAAAGTTAAACCCAGGAATTAGAATCCTTCCTTATGGAGAGAGAAATTAAAAAATCTTAATTTACACTCCCTAGGAAGACGAAGAATAAGTGGTGACATGAAGGATGTGACATGATGAAAGGGTATAATAAGGAGGACATAAATAAGATGTACAGTTACATCTTAACATCTAAATATATCAACTCAAAACAGAACACGAAACAGCGCATATAAATTGGCTAGGTTTAATTTAGGAAAGACCTGGGTAAATACTGGTTTGGGAACAGGGTTGTCGATTTATGGAACAAATTACCGGGTCATATAATAGACGGGGGATCGATGAATTGTTTCAAGCGTGAGTTAGACATGTATGAATGAGTTTGGGTGGACAGAAACAAGAACTGTTTCGTTCTTTTTATTTTGTTCTTGTGTGTGAGGTGGTGATTGTGGGATTGTGAGGTGGTGATTGTGAGGGCGTGAGGTGGTGATTGTGGGGCTGTGAGGTGGTGATTGTGAGGGCGTGAGGTGGTGATTGTGAGGGCGTGAGGTGATGATTGTGGGGTGTGTGAGGTGATGATTGTGGGGTGTGTGAGGTGGTGATTGTGAGGGCGTGAGGTGGTGATTGTGGGATTGTGAGGTGGTGATTGTGAGGTGGTGATTGTGAGGTGATGATTGTGGGGTGTGTGAGGTGATGATTGTGGGGTGTGTGAGGTAGTGATTGTGGGGACGTGAGGTGGTGATTGTGGGGGCGTGAGGTGGTGATTGTGGGGGCGTGAGGTGGTGATTGTGGGGGCGTGAGGTGGTGATTGTGAGGGCGTGAGGTGGTGATTGTGAGGGCGTGAGGGGATGATTGTGGGGGCGTGAGGTGGTGATTGTGAGGGCGTGAGGTGGTGATTGTGAGGGCGTGAGGTGGTGATTGTGAGGGCGTGAGGTGGTGATTGTGGGGGCGTGAGGTGGTGATTGTGGGGGCGTGAGGTGGTGATTGTGGGGGCGTGAGGTGGTGATTGTGGGGGCGTGAGGTGGTGATTGTGGGGGCGTGAGGTGGTGATTGTGGGGGCGTGAGGTGGTGATTGTGGGGGCGTGTGGTTGTACGTACCTAATTGTACTTGCTTAATTGTGCTTGCGGGGGTTGAGCTCTGGCTCTTTGGTCCCGCCTCTCAACGGTCAGGTGTGAGGGTGTGTGAGTGTGTGGTTGTGAGTGTGTGTGGTGTGTGTACTCACCTAGTTGTGCTTGCGGGGGTTGAGCTCTGGCTCTTTGGTCCCGCCTCTCAACCGTCAATCTACAGGTGTACAGATTCCTGAGCCTATTGGGCTCTATCATATCTACACTTGAAACTGTGTATGGAGTCAGCCTCCACCACATCACTTCCTAATGTATTCCATTTGTCAACCACTCTGACACTAAAAAAGTTCTTTCTAATATCTCTGTGGCTCTGTTACGACCCTGGGCCTCTGTGGCTCTGTTACGACCCCAAATCCGTATCCTGATCCCTTCCGAGTGCTATATAGTCGAAATGGCTTGGCGCTTTCACTTGATAGTTCCCCCCCCCCCGGAATAATATTACGAGAGCAGTATTTACGGGCTATTCATGCCCGTGCCACCTCTTGGTTGGCTCAATCTTCATCAATCGAGAGCAGTACGTCCTAACCAGACATTATATGATGATATCCTCAACAGTTGATAAATAAAAGTAATTGCAGAACTCCAGTTATCTAATACTTATCATAAATGGTATAAAACCTTATTATAAGCCAAGGGATTTGTAGATCAGTGTTTAAAGGGAATTCGGAAGTAATATAACACAGCTGATGCCATCTGTCGGCACAAGAGAACACTATCAACTGGCTGGTCAATAGTGGCCATAAGGTACAGCTTACGCCATCTGTTGACATCAAATTGCACTTATAACAAATTACCCCACAAAATACCACTAACGCCATCTAGTTTTTTTCCAACGCACTACAAATAGCCAAACAGCAACCCATAAGGCGGGTTGTTGTGCTCGGGTAGGAGGTTCCAAGCTTCGCCCACAGATGGTATGGGGTGCATAATAAATTGCATATCATTCTTTGTTGACATTCACACAACAGCCAATCACAGGAAGGGATCAGTTAAAGGCGCCATCCACTTAATAAATCATCTTTATTCAGCACACCATCGATGCTTGTGACATTCTGCTTCAACTTTAATCTACCTAAAAAGTGAAATGTTAAGTATTTAAAAGTATTAATATAGTGATAATTAAATACTGCAGGATGTAACGAGTGTTACAGAAACATGGGCTGGCTACCTAGCTTGTGACGTCATCAGTGGGGGTTGTCTCACACAAATAATATCGGCGATACAATGCCTCCGTCCTCTTATTGGTCTACATTATTCAGTTAGATGGAAATTTCTGTCTTGTATAAAACAGAAATTGTTGTTCTTTTGTACAACAACACCAAAGTTGTTGAGCAAAAGGACGTATTTCTTATTTTGCATTTTATTCATATAAGCGTTGGCATTCCCCGCAACAGCCAATCACAGGAAGGTATTTGCTGGAAACTCTGCCATCAACAAAGCTGATTCTTAATGAACTCTAACAATAAATTCGTTTAATAAACGAGTATTTAGGGTCAAGCTACAGATGAACATTATAGGATAACGGTGTTTTAGCTTGCAGCTTCGTTAGACGGAATCCCTGGTCTTAATTTTAAAAATAAAGACTAAAAAGCGTATTTTATTGCTAACTTTTCGAGAAATAAATCCCAGTCTCATAATGCCCGAAACGCTTTGCGTAATAGTGGCTTTAGGCATTGTATGTACTAGCACTATCTATAAATCCATCAATCTTTGTAAAATCTCTTGTATGTATGTATCTTACCTAAATAAACATTTATTTATTTATTTATTTGCGAACATTTACGCATTGATTTTTTGGCTTAAGTTCTCATCATAATCCGTTTTGCATTCTCAACACCATCTGGCTCGTATCTTGTAACTATCTTCGTTACTTAGCCTCAAAACCTTACATTTGTCTTACATATTCTCAACAGTAGATAAAAAAAAAGTAATTGCAGAATTCGTTACAAATAACAAATACAAATTTTTATTCAGGTAAAGTACGTACACACAAGGTAAGATACAAAAGTTGATGGATTTATAGATAGAGCTAGTACATACAATGCCTAAAGCCACTATTACGCAAAGCGTTTCGGGCAGGAAAAACACTAAAGACTAAAACTTAATACTAATTGAGATTAAAGTATAAATTGTGTTGAGAATACCTAATACCAGCACGTTATAAAACCTTATTATAAGCTACCAGACGTATAGATCAGTGTTTAAAGTAATAATAATACATTATTATTAATGTAATAATATTATTAAAATAATAATAATACAGCTGATGCCATCTGTCAGCACAAGAGAACACTATCAACTGGCTGGTCAATAGTGGCCATAAGGTACAGCTTACGCCATCTGTTGACATCAAATTACACTTATAACAAATTACTCCACAAAATACCACTAACGCCATCTAGTTTTTTTCCAACGCACTATAAATAGCCAAACAGCAACCCATAAGGCGGGTTGTTGTGCTCGGGTAGGAGGTTCCTAGCTCCGCCCACAGATGGTATGGGGTGCATAATAAATTGCATATCATTCTTTGTTGACATTCACACAACAGCCAATCACAGGAAGGGATCAGTTAAAGGCTCCATCCACTTAATAAATCATCTTTATTCAGCACACCATCGATGCTTGTGACATTCTGCTTCAACTTTAATCTACCTAAAAAGTGAAATGTTAAGTATTTAAAAGTATTAATATAGTGATAATTAAATATTGCAGGATATAACAGATGTTATATAAAAATGGGCTGTGGCTACCTAACTTGAGACGTTATTATTGGGGGTTGCCTTGACACAAATAATGATACGCTGCTCTGCCTTCTTAATCAAGTAAATTATTCAGTTAGATGGAGATTTCTGTCAGGTGCAAAACAGAAATTGTTGTTCTTTTTTACAACAACCTTGTTGTTGTGCACAAGGACCTATTTCTTAGTTTAATTTTATTCATAAAAGAGTGTTGGTATTCCCTGCAACAGCCAATCACAGGAAGGTATCTCTGGAAGCTCCGCCTCCTTATGGACTCAGCACATCGCTCTAGCTCATGGCTCTCTGTTTCATCTCTTGTATATACAAACTGACTTTTTTCGATTCCTGTTATAATTAATAATATGAGATATAAAAGTTTTTACACAAAATGGCTAAATTCTGTCATTAAATGGACTTTATCTGGTATACACACAAACATACACCAATTTAATACCATTCATCCATTATTAATTTCAAATGTAATGTATACTGTCTAGTTTTTTTCCTCTCGCCATTACTTGGTGCAATATTTGAAAGTTGTCTATTTATTTATCGATCTATCTATTATCTTGTATTTATATTTACAAGTTTCTGTGCTTGGAAGAAAACTCTGCATTGAATTGGGACTAATTTATTAAATAATATTATGTAGTATTAATTAATATTTACAATTATTTATAGCTTAGTTACTTTCATGTAACTCGCAATTGTACATTCTTTACATTAATAGCCCAAATTAGCACATCTTGCTTTTAAATTAGCCCAAAAAGTAGCAAGTAGCGAAATTACACAAATTTGGGCGCGCGGGGCTCACAAAAGTAGCCCAATTCGCTATTTGTAGCCCAATCTGGCAGCACTGGTCGAGGCCTCCAGACTGCCCTGTAGACGGGACGACCACACACCCTACCAACCATAATACGTAACTACAAAAGTCCTTTTTTGTTTAGGTTATTACGGTTTACGATATTAAACATTGTGGCTACGTTATATGTCTGCTGGGACTCGTTCTTTCTCCTATACGAAGGTTAGAAGAGAGGAACACAGCAGTAGGTCTACTGATCTCTGCGTTTAATATGTCGCGCTTTTAATACCTCATAAATAATTTTATGAAAATTTACCTTCATTACAGTTTTCTTCTATACAACATTTCCCCAACCCATGCTCCTGTTTAGATAGTACTTTTTGTACCTATGTGGACCATCGTACATATGTTGATGTAATAGACAATTAGGCAGTAGAATTTGATATTGTTCACTTTATAGTCCGGAAAAAATAAGGCTAAAAGCCAAATGTAAATATTCTTAGGCCTGGTATACCACATATATGAAATATTCGCTCAGCGTGTATTAGGCTTGGTGGTTAGGTTACGTTAGGTTTTATTGGCAACATAAATACAAAAACTTTTCCGGTTTGTCCAAATTTAGTAGTACCAAATTCTACTTTCGTAAGTGTTCAGTTTCAGTACGTTTATTGAGATAATAAAATAAGTTTCAAACTGATAGAGTAGCTTAGGCTATTTCTACTCTCTTAGTGTTCAGTAGATACGCTGAAACTGTCTCTTAAGAATGAGATTATCCTATTATCTGCATAATAACCTAATTAGCCATGCCGGGCAAATGTGTTATTTAGTTTAGGTCATTTATTATACAGCCCATACCCATCCTGTGAGTGGTAGTGGAAAGGCTTACAGGAGGCACATAATGGGCTCAAACTGAACTCCAAAATTAGTTTAGCTAAGCAAGTTACAGTTGTAATGAGTTAGTTACAGAGTTGACTGACATATGTCTAGAGTCTATTCATAGTTTATCAAATTAACATCACTGTAACCCAAAGATATCAAAGGCACTAAAGCAAAGAGTGAGTTCTATTTAACTAGTTTATTGTATATGTTTATTGTATAGTTATTCACACGTGCAGAGGCTGGCTAATATTTTTTTAAAGGGGAAAAATACAATGAAATACATACATATTTAATTTAATTTTAACATGATCAAGTAATTTTGCGATAGACTTTGTCGTTGATAAACTACTGACGCTGGTGCTGCTGGAAACTTATGAATTACTTCCAGAGAAATATCGCAAAAATTATGTTTAAATGTTGACTTGATTTTGCATTACATAATTCCATTACAGAAAAAATATTAAGCACAATAAATCAGCAACAAAGAATGGTGCTAGCGAAAAAGACAACTAGTTTGGTGCTCATAAAAAATTAATTAATCTACATAGGGAAAAATGACTTGGGTGATAACATTTCTTTTTGTAAAGACTTTTCTGGAACCTAACAGAGGATATATCACAGAGTGAACAGTGGAGAGAACGGGAGATGCGAAGTTATCTTGAGATGATTTCGGAGGTATGGGAGTTGTAGTTATGGAGAATGTAAGTCTGGGAAATGAGGGTAGTAATCGGGCAGATAAAGGAATTTAGACTTTGTAGTTATGTTGCAGTAGTTTAACTGGAGTGGAGTTGGGGATGAACCTGTTCTGGTTCTGTTGGATCTCCTTAGGGAGAGCCTTAAGGGGCGGTGAGCCAGGACATGACAGTTGGCGGGGAAAGGTCTGCTTGACAGGCTTCACTTTTGACATGGCCAACACCCACGCCCACTGACTGCTCATGTCAGACATGGGAGGAAACACCACTTGCATCCCTTTCTTCACAAACTTGAACTGTAAAAAAAAAAGATTGAAAACAATTATATGTGAGATTATAAAGCGCTTAGGTAAATCCTCAAAAATCTATAATGCTTTTAGTTTCATGCACAGATAATTTAGTTTATATAATTAATACAATTACAACTTCCGCCATTAAACTTTCGCCTCAAAACGCAAAGTAATCTTTGATGGTATTGTGTTTATACAAAGATTGGTTACAGAAGGTCCCTGGCAGTGGAGGACGGACCATCTTACCTGGAGGTTGCGTCTAATGTCGTTGTCATGGTAGCCAAGGATGGAGATGCTAGTCTCTGGTGTGGGAAGGACGGAGCCCAAAGTCAGTAGGTTGCCTCGGGGCCACGACAGCACCAGGACGTACACCGTCTCCCCCTTACTGGTGAACCTGCACCACCAAACACCTCACTGCTCAATATTCAATTGCAATACCTTGGTGGTTATCTAAATAAAGCTATTTTTAAGCCAAAACCCCACATTATCATAAATTTAAGGGGAAAAATATTTCAGATACAACATTCGACCTTAGGTTTAGGCTTTTTACATCGACGGAAGATTGGTAGATGCAGTTTAATGCTGAAAATCTTAAGTTTTGAGCTTAGGTAATAATAACAGTTCCCAGACATGATCTAGCTAATGTTGAATTTGCGAAATTTGAATGAAAACAAAATATGGATGTCGTGATGATAGGGATCTAAATCCAACAAAATCAATACATAAAAGGTACAGAATATACAGAAATAAGATGTGGCGAGTCTTTATGTTACTCTCACCATACTCCAGGAGTGACACTGTCGTTCTGGTGTGTCCACGGTGTTGAATCATACACGGCATCACCATTGATGTCAAGCCAGGAGCCCAGTTGCCTCAGTCTCTCCTCCATGATAGGTGGGATGCGGCCGTCGTGTGTGGGTCCCGCGTTGATTAATATGTTGCCTGTGTGAATGAAGATCACTAAGAGAGAGAGATCCAATATTTCGTACAGTCGCAATGTTTCTAACATTACATTACTCTTTTAACTCTGACTTCGGTTAACTGCTCAAGTGCTGTTGGCGTAAATGTACGCTTTCAGAGTTGAGTTATTGAAAATCGAGTCAGCTGCGCTATTATTGAACCTGTTGTTGTCAGAGATTTGTAAGGACAGTGGCCACGAGTTGAAAATTAATTTTCAGGGATTAGTCTATGATATTTGTGATTATTTAATAATTATCGGTCTTGATGAAAGAATTAGTGGAAACAGTTGAGAAAAACATGTCGGTGGCGGTGTGAGAGAGGGAGACTTCACTACATTCAAACTATACCCGTAACTTTTGTTCGGAAAAATCAAGCATAGGAAAATGGATCACCCCCAAATAATAGCCACACTGTGGGTTAAAACTGTTAAGTAAGCTTACCACCGCAGCTGATGGTCTGTGCGAGCTCTGTGATGACGTCGTGGATGGTGCGATAGGCTACTACTGGTGCGTTGCGTCGGTAGCCCCAAGAGCCTCGGTCCAGAGTCATGCAGTTCTCCCACTTGTGAGGCTGAAGGACCCCTGCAACACCACCATTTCTCCAGATATTACTACGGGGAGACAACATTGTTCGTGTCCCATTTCTCACTAAGTCCTACCTCATCAGCCTAGAGCATTAATGTCGACCATTCTGCTCACAGACATTCGCTGCCCAAGGGTACCTAATTTGATCTATATGTTATTATAATATTACAACTCACTGGGATGTGGGATAACTTGCAGTAGGCAATGGAAAGTGAAGAGTTCATACCCGGGTTGTAGTGATCGTCGCAGTTATAGAAGGAGCCGTGATGACACCGAATTCCTCTTCCCCATCTGTCGTTGACCACAACGGTGTCCTTGACGGGGGAGTCGTTGAAGAGCCACGCCAGGAACTTGGTGGAGTTCCAGTACCAGTCTTCAATCTCCCAGTCACCATCTGACCAGATCACCTCCGGCTGGTAGGTGTTCACCTGTTGCATACCAAAATTGAACTAGAGGGTTTTCTGTTGAACTTTCGTCGTTTCGATTAAGGAAATATAGATTTAACATAAATTGCTAATAACAAAGTATTGCATACTGTTACGACCCTGGGTTCTCCAGTGGAAACCAGAGGTCTGGTTTCTACTGGAGATTTCCACAGTTTACTGGTTTCCACAGTAACAATACGTTGCATAGGGGAAGATCTTTAATGTGCTTAGCTGCACGATCAATTAGGCTCCTTCCGGCACCACGACATGAGGGAGGCCAGCTGGTCGCTAGGAGCTCTCTCTCTTCTCTGGCTGGTGTTCGTGCGGATAAGACCTACTCTGTGGCTGCACCCCTACTCTTCTCCCTTCTCCTCTTACTTATTTCCCTTACCTGAAGTTCCTGTACCCTTAAGTTAAGTATTCTATGGTGTTAAGTGTGCCTACTCTGGTAGTAAATATTGGTGAGACCTGGGGTTAGTATTTGCCAGTGTTTTGGGTACCCCTAAGTGTTGTATTTTGTATTAGGGTACCACATGGTCTCACTACCCTAAGCTGCATCCAGCTTCAGTGCTTATCCAGTAGTACTTTACCCTAGCTTGTTTAGTGTAAACCTTGTATCCTGCCTACGTGGACCAAGGCTTTTAACGTAAGATAGTGTGGTAAAGTTATTATTATTATTGTTATTGGTGTGAGTGTATATGGGGGGTTGTTAAGGGGTTAATAAATAAGTACATGAATTACAGAGTATCCCTTTTTCCTATGTGGGAGCGCATTGATCAACCCTTAGACTAACATATATGGTCTAGTAGCAAGTTATTACTACTGTGGATAGTTTATTTTGGGGGCCGGGCCTTTTAGCTCTCCCATATTTGATACTCTTGTCTTCTAACTACCCTTACCCCTTAATAGTACCAGTACCCCATAGAAGCTCTACATCTATTTTTATAACAGGCTCATTTGGGCACTCAGTTTTCACTTGTGTCCCCTTGTGCTGTGTGTGTGTGTGTGTGTGTGTGTGTGTGTGTGTGTGTGTGTGTGGCTGTGAGTGTGAGGGCGTGGCCACTGACCGCTGCTGTCACTGTGCTTCGGGGCAACGCCAGTCTACTCTCTTAATGTTTAAAATGCAATTTGCAGTGTCCAGGGATTGAGGGAGACGGCCCCTGGAAATTGATGGGTGGGGGGGGAAGGGGGGTATAGGGTGCGTGTCTGTGCGTGCGTTGGTGGGTGAGGGAAGGGTGGAGGGTGGGGGGGTTGAGTGCATACACGGTACCACTTTTCGCTTTGAAGTATGTACGTGCCCAAAGACAGTGGTCATCAATGTTTTCGCTCATTTTTTGAGTGACTGTAGCCACTGTAATGTTGTTTTTTAGATTCAGATACTCTGAACAAAAGTTCCAAAGTAGCACGGGCTATGGTGATCCCGTTGTGGACTTACCTGGCACAAGGGCGGGGCTGTAACTTATGGGGCCACTTTAAGTGATGACCTTAGTATTACGTAGACCATTTGCGAGTGTTGCCTCCTCGTAATTACTCAGATCATCAGGTTTGATTTAACTCGCAGGTTCGTACATATATTCTGCAGGTCGGGAAATTTGGCGGCACTGTTTTATGATCGGTTGTGACCGCAGGGCACCGGGGCGACCCGTACAGCACAAGCCCCAAATTGGTCTTGAAGCTGTACAAAAAAAGTGGTGCGGGTATTGTGGTGGAGAGAGACACGAGACATTCCATAACTTGACAGCAGAGAGAGAGAGATGGTATCTCTTGCTCTTACCTTCCTGGCCTTACCCCTTAGGACGTGAGGTGACCTTCCCGCCCTCAGTCTGACCACCTCCTTGGCCCTTAGGATCTGAGGTAACTCCCCCCCCCCCTTCTTCCCTCCCTGAGACATGAGGTATAACCTCTTCCTCCTTGCGCCGGCTGGTACCGTGTGTGTGGGACCTCCCTCTCTCCCTCTCTCTTGCAGCCTCGATAACCTAGATGGCAAGATATCCTCCAGATAACATCGGGTCTCGGGTGTGTCCCGCGGGCTGCCACGGGCGGTAATGACGGGTGGCGGGCAACGAAGCGTGTATTTATACCCGCGGCAGCCAGGGGGCATTCTTGGCGCTGCCCCACACGCCGGCCCTACGGCGCTCTGCGGTAGTTCACACCCGCGCGGTCAATACCTTTTTCCCGTCCCCACCCTTCTGGGCCAACACTGCTAACTCCGCCAGCAGCTTCGCGGACCATATGCCTTCCTTCGTGAACCCGTACTCATCTCTGCGACGCTCCTGCTGTATAAGGAGCTGCAAGTTGACGATTGATGAAAATTTAAGATGAAGATTTAAGTCACCCAAAAGGTGGCACGGGCATGAATAGCCCGTAAGTGGTGGCCCTTTTGAGCCATTACCAGTATCAATAGATGATACTGGAGATCTGTGGAGGTGCGGTTGCACCTTCGTGACGGGAGATGTCTCATGTGTGCAAGTTGACGTTGCACAAGCACTTATGGGCTATTCATGCCCGTGCCACCTCTTGGGCGGCTTAATATTCATCAATCATTCGATCAATCGATGTTGCAGCTCCTTATACATTGCAGGGAATGCATTTTAGGCAAGACCATTGCCTCAAGTGTATTGAGATGTTTTGTATGGAGGTGTGAATGGTAAAGCCTTCTCTGGTGGAAGCAGTGCCAAGGAATCGAGCAATGGTTTAGTGTCACTCCCCCGGGACGGGGTCCACGGCCGGTCACTTCCCCGGGGCGGGGTCCACGGCCGGTCACTTAAGTGTGTTACAGCAGTAACACACTTAAAAATTATGCAATAATAAATACAAATTCGTATTTAAAGACTATTGGAAGGCTATTTAAAGACTTGGAAGGATTCAATTTACATGAGATTAAGAGTAGAACACAAATGTATCTGGCAATACGGTGTTCATGTCAGCGAACAAGATAAGGAGTGTAAAATATGTAGTATGCCGCACGCCCACACCTTAGAACATTATGTATTAGTGTGTCAACTTATTGATAACTATAGAAATAAGTAGTGTACCACATCAAATTGTTTGGATGTGTGATATTGGTATGATAGACAGAATACTTAACAGCTACAAGCCCCCAAGAGTGTAACACTTATATGCTGTGCTTACTATATTAACCTGCAATATTAAATGGGATTCTTGTATTGTGATTTGTGGATTTGTACTCATTGGATTTGTGCGCCCCTTGAGGGACTTGAAGTAGAGGAGGGTAGAAGAAGCCTAAGCTACTCTATCCCTTTGAGATGTATTTTATTGTCTCAATAAACGTCCTTGAACTTGTCTCAAGAAACGTACTTGAACTTGTCTCAAGAAACGTACTTGAACTTGTCTCAAGAAACGTACTTGAACTTGTCTCAAGAAACGTACTTGAACTTGTCTCAAGAAACGTACTTGAACTTGTCTCAAGAAACGTACTTGAACTTGTCTCAAGAAACGTACTTGAACTTGTCTCAAGAAACGTACTTGAACTTGAACCTCGTCCCTAGTAACGACCCCTCGGCCGGGGACCTGTAAATAAGACTGATACGGTCTTAGGCTCCTTTAACTAAGACTGGTTTTCAACCCTTTCTTTGTATTGATTATTTACATTAACCCATTTCTCGTATTCACTTTTAATAGGACTCTGCTCCTAACACAGTCATCAACTATCTAGTGGTTTCTTAAAATAAGTCTATTCCTAGGACCTAAAAACCTCTGCTAGGATTAAAAACTTTGTCCAATAATAATAATAATTATTATTATTTATTATTATTATTTACTATTATTATTATTAAAGTTGCGCTTACCTATCAAGGCTTACCTATCAGTGACTACGGGGGAGTGAGAACAAGCTCTTGATGCCCCGCCTCCTACCCTTTCATATCTAATTACCCCTCGGCTGTGAGTTTCCATTTGTTTAAAATGATTTTTAAACATTAAACTTGCGAGAATGTAAATATGATTTATGAATAATATTTTTTTTAGTTATCAACTACAAACAAAAATATCGTAAGTTTGTGTTTAGGTCCTATGATGTGCCCAGACACATGTGTAGAGCAAGAATCATGCAATGTTTTGTCTTCCTGTGAAACGTAAGACAAAGTGTACAAAATTGAAAATTTTTAAACCCATTGAAAATTACGGGTGCAGTAGGTAGACTAAGAGGTTATAGGTCTATTAACATTAAAGAGACTACGATTTTCAACAGCCATCCCCCCTAAATATAAGGGGCATAAAAAGTCAATATATTTCGGTGATCAAAAGAGAACTTAAAAAAAAACTAAAAACCCATGCCTGATCAGCCAGGCTGTGGCATGGGTTAAACGATGTTGCAGCAGCGTCTATAGCGGTCTGATTGACCAAACTAAGTCAACCAAGAGGCCTGCTGGTCAGAAAACTGGATTGTGGAAACATTGATCCTCGGAACCACATCAAGGAAACTCAATATATACATATCTTTAACTGGTTAAATATATCTTTTTTTGGATGATAAGACACACATGGAAATATTTCTGGCATTCTGACCTTAAATGTCTCTAACCCCCAGAGGGACCCCCCCCCCACTCTTCTTCCCGATAATGTCACTTCGAAAATGACAGTAATTCTAAAACATTTTTCTGCTGGTTCGTCAACCAGTTTTTCTTGATTTGCCACTTTGTAAAAAATCCAACCTTTTGGCTTAGCTCAAAAAGTACAAACCCAAGCAACCCCACCTACCTAACCTATCGAATCCGACATACAGAAAACGTTAATGTTTATGAACCGTTACTTAACACGCTACGTTTGTAAGGTTGGTGTCGACAGCTTACACGAAAAAAAATTGAAGTCTATTAGTTGTGAGAGCGGAGGGTTGGAAGCGGGCAACCCTCCATGTTCAGTGACCGATCTGCGGTACGATCAGTTGGGCGGGCAGACCGCGTCGCGGCATGCCCGCCAGGCAGACACGTGCGCCAAGACAGCGTTGCGCATCCTGATGCGTCTTTTTTTTTCCCCCGCTTACATCACTGTAATTAACCTCTGTGATGGAATGCCGTCTTACGATGAAAGATGCCTCTCAAACGTACATTTAATGTTTAGAGATACAAATAGCCCATTAGAGAAAGTGTTGCAGCATGTATATGTGAAAATTAACTGGCTAATCTGGCGTTGTATTACGCAATATTGTATAATTCCAGTGAAGAGATCAGAAATGAGTGCAATCATTCTTCGACTCCCAGCTGATGGTTGAACTAGCCGTAGGTGATTATGGTGAGGCAGTGGTAGTGGTGGTTCAGCGCGCCGATACTTAGGGGTCAATTTATGCTCCCTTGCCTCTAGTTATGAGTCTTAATGCAGCTGATTCATGGGATAAGACTTAATTGCTAGGCTTTATTGCGATATGATTTAGATACCCCGTTTGGTGATGATGTTACAAAACCTTTCCATGAGATGGTTTGATGAAATGGGTAGAAAAAGGGGTATATGGGGAGTTAAGGGGTAGGATGGGGATCCCTCTTAGATGATTTCTCTCATTTTTTTCTCGCTGAAGCCTATGGTGTTGGATCCTCTCCTCTTGGATCCTCTACTGGCGGATCCTCTAACTTCTGGAGCTTCTGCTGCTAAGTCGAAGTTAGGTCTTATCGTAGCTAGACGTCAATCAAAATTTTCCTTCTAACGGCGTATGTCTGCGGAATTTCTAATACTTTCTAAGCTTCCTATCCTGTTCATCTACGGTAGCATAAGGGCTTTAACGCAATCGCTCCTCGGCGGAATCCAGGTCAGATTATTTCGTAACATAGGTGAGTACAGGAGCAGACAACTCCTGTCAGCAGGTTGAGAGCGTTCTCTTCGTATAGCTCATCTTATGCCTTACCTTACTAGTTTTCCATGGAAAATGACCCGAAAAATGGCTTATAATTACTACTGGATAAGCAGGGGGGTGAACAGGGTGAACGGTTAGAAGAGAGGGGTGGCCAGGGTTCACCTCCCTGGCCATGTTCAACCCCAGGCCCAACTACAGGCGTAGGGCCGGACGCTCCTTGGTTATACGCATAAACAGCAACCTTCTATATCTATAAGAGAATGTCTGTTCTCTGTCCAAGGATGGAGTCCGGACTCTTGGTTTTTTTTTTATTTATTCATTTATTTAGATAGTTATATTTTGAGAAGACCCCGGCGGGGTCCAGGAAGAGTGGGGAACTCGGATTCTGTAATATTAACCACATTAGGATCTAACCATAGCCTCAGCGAGATTCGAACCCTGGGCCACTGCTAGTCCAGGACGAACACTATTTCACCACCTGCGCCTTTGGACAGGTGCAAGGGTAAACACGTAGATGTGAAGATAAACACGGACAGGTACACACTCACACACGATTAGATAGACTAATGCCACAAACAAGTGACATAAAAAGTCTCTTGGAAAACGGGCGTTTCCTCTGGCTGGCCAGGTCCTAAAAGGGAACACACGCCTTTATTAGGATACTCAAACAGCAGCATTCATAAAGTTTGATGCTAATGAGTGGCAAGCATATTTACACCGCGGAGGCTGAAGACGCCTCACGAAAAGACTCGTCGAGAAGTTAATTAAGCGTGAAAGAGCTTTGATAACACATTAAGCTGTTTACATAAAAACAAAACAAAAAAAAAGGTAGGGGAGCAGGCAAGGTGGGAGGAAGCCAGTGGTGGAGCGGGGGCCGGGAGGAGGCCAGCGGTGGAGCGGGCCGGGAGGAGGCCAGCGGAGGAGCGGGGGCCGGGAGGAGGCCAGCGGTGGAGCGGGGGCCGGGAGGAGGCCAGCGGTGGAGCGGGGGCCGGGAGGAGGCCAGCGGTGGAGCGGGGGCCGGGAGGAGGCCAGCGGTGGAGCGGGCCGGGAGGAGGCCAGCGGTGGAGCGGGTCTGGCAACTGACCGTCACCCACCTCCACCACCCTGGTGATTACCCAGCCTTGTGACAGATGGCGCTCACAAGTTACTGCTTCAGCAAGCTCCTCTTTACACCCCTCGGCCGCCTGTGTACCTACAGGTACACAGGTCCTATACCTACAGGACGTCCAGGTACAGGTCCTATACAGGACCTGTACCTACAGGTCCTGACCCTCGCCACGACCTCCTGACCGCATGTGTACCGGAAGCCTGACCATCAAGCCTATGCTCGCCTGGTACTCACTCTTGCCTTAATTTTTCATTTCTCAAAAGCAATAAGATGATGGCGGGTCTGTATTGGTGTTTCTTTTTTTTTTTTTTTTTTTTTTTTTAAGATATATACAAGAGTTGTTACATTCTTGTACAACCACTAGTACGCGTAGCGTTTCGGGCAGGTCCCTGGAATACGATCCCCGCCGCGAAGAATCGTTTTTTCATCCAAGTAAACATTTTACTGTTGCGTTAAACAGAGGCTACAGTTAAGGAATTGCGCCCAGTAAATCCTCCCCGGCCAGGATACGAACCCATGACATAGCGCTCGCGGAACGCCAGGCGAGTGTCTTACCACTACACCACGGAGACTGTTTATGGTATATTTTGGCTGCTTCCATTGTGTTGTTGCCGGAGAGAGTGGTGGTGTGGTGGCCCCCACATCAGTTTAGCTGCCGGGGTGCCTCGTGGGAGTTACTTTAGTGGTGTTGTGTTGATCAGGTGAGATCAGTTACTGTAGGGAGGGTCCGCGCCGCCATAACCTAGGGCAGGGCCCACTATGACGTTGCTGCTGCTGCTGTTCTGCTGTTTCTTCTGCTGCTGTTCTGCTGTTTCTTCTGCTGCTGCTGCTGTTTCTTCTGCTGCTGTTCTGCTGTTTCTTCTGCTGCTGCTGCTGTTCTGCTGTTTCTTCTGCTGCTGTTCTGCTGTTTCTTCTGCTGCTGCTGCTGTTCTGCTGTTTCTTCTGCTGCTGCTGCTGTTCTGCTGTTTCTTCTGCTGCTGCTGCTGTTCTGCTGTTTCTTCTGCTGCTGCTACTGTTACTGTTACTTCTGCTGCTGCTACTGTTACTGTTACTTCTGCTGCTGCTACTGTTACTGTTACTTCTGCTGCTGCTGCAGTTACTTCTGGCGTCCACCCATTTATACACACGCCAAGATATCATGCTCATCACTTTACATCATCACTATTGCGTTATCATTCTCCGTTATCACCATCATCGTAACCATCCTGTAGTGCAGTCGACTCACAACCGAAGGGTCCAGGGTTCGACTTCGGAGAACAGAAACGTTTGGGCACGTTTCCTTTTACCTAATACCTCTGTTTACCTAGCAGCAAATGAGTATAGCGGGGAGTCTTGCAACTGTTGAGAATTGCACCCCGGGCAATGTAGGTTTAACTATATCTATTAACTATATAACTGTATCTAACCTAGATAGGGAGACCTCAATAAGCCTAACCTGTTCCCCCCCCCCCGACCCCAAACAAAAATAATAATAACGGGGAGTCGAACGGTGGAGTGTTGAACTTCCGTCCCTATATGATGGTAGAGTTCTAGAACGCAATTCAACACGACCGAAATGTTCAGAGGTCTTTATAGGTCACTACGTCATGGTTTCAGGCCTTGTATGCTCACCTCCGCCACTCAGGATAAGCTATATGGTTGGGGCTGTTGAGCCACAGAGCGTTTCCCCTCTGGTTTGAATCTTCTTGTTGAGGATTCTCTTCACTGGAACACTTCACTGCACTCTACAACAAGTGCAAACAATTACACCGGCGTAACGCACCTGTAGTATCACTCCATCTTGAGCTTTATTAAGAGCTTAAATAAGGACGTAAATTGAAATAGTTTTTTGTCCCATGTGACTTGACTGTGAGCCAACATGACACAAGTAAACACAAACATAACAATTTACATTTCCTACATGGACATTGCAAGACACGACAGACATTGCAACTGCAGTCCTCTGCACTTCCTTGTGCCTGTAGGAAGAGCAGGACTGTAAATCATATTTTGAAATACGAGTTTTAGTGCCCGCAAGCTTGTGGGAGTGTCGTAGCTATATTAATGACCCAACTTTCATCCATTTGTCATCCTAGATGACCGACGGCCGTCACCGCAACACACCGACACTGACCCCGACGGTTCCCGCAACTCGTTCACATTACCAACCCACCAACACTCCTTTTTGATAATATTACATTTCAATATTAGACCAATACACTCATATCATTTTTCTAGCATTTTATCTGACAATTATATATATATATATATATATATATATATATATATATATATATATATATATATATATATATATATATATAAATATATATATATATATATATATATATATATATATATATATATATATATATATATATATATATATATATATATATATATTAATAATATGGGAATTTTTTACGTGGTAATCATGTCTCCTCTGAGCCTTATATCTTCCAATGAAGCAAGGTCCAATTCTCTGTCTTTCCTAGCAACTCACATCTCATAGACACCCAACCCGCAAATCTGAAAATGAAAGAATATTAACGTTTCGCTCCATCCTGGACCATTCTTCAGTTTGTCTAAGGTTATCTTGGACCATTCTTCAGTTTGTCCAAGGTTATCTTGGACCAATCTTCAGTTTGTCCAAGGTTATCTTGGACCAATCTTCAGTTTGCCCAAGGTTATCTTGGACCAATCTTCAGTTTGTCCAAAGTTATCTTGGACAAATCTTCAGTTTGTCCAAAGTTATCTTGGACAAATCTTCAGTTTGTCCAAGGTTATCTTGGACCATTCTTCAGTTTGTCCAAGGTTATCTTGGACCAATCTTCAGTTTGTCCAAGGTTATCTTGGACCAATCCTCAGTTTGTCCAAGGTTATCTTGGACCAATCTTCAGTTTCTCCAAGGTTATCTTGGAATTTCTTGCCATCTTCTTCCGATATTCCTCCTCAATTTTTACATCGGCAAACATTGAGAGGAATGAGTGCCTCCCATAGAAGAATATTTACACTGATCAGAAATAAGTTAGGTCTGAGTACTGAGCCCTGTGGGTCTCCGCTCTGACATCTCGTCACTCCAAGATCTTTTCCTCTCACGATAACTCGCCATGTTAAGTTTTTGTTTACATACTTCCCTTATTCACTGGAACACCTTCCCTATCACTCCTGTGTTTGGTGGGGGAGGAGGCGCTCTCTTCGCTGGTTAAAAGCAACTCACTTTCTGAGCGAGTTTAGGGCGCTCACTTTGCGTAGGTCTAGAGCGCTCACGTTTGTGCTGGTCTAGGGCGCTCGCTCGTAGTCTCTGCGTTAAGTCTGACAGGAGAGAAATTACTGATTCCCAATGGCCTGAAAACACCAATATAAAAAGCTAGGATTTCTTGAAACCCGAAACCTATGCACAAGGGGCAGCAGAGAACACCCACCAGACTGCGACACGTTGTTCCCAGGATCAGGTTGGGCTGCCGTTACCTGTGACAGGTGGTCATAGCCAGGTGACGCAGGTGGCCACAGCCAGGTGACGCCAGGTGCAGACTCTGCCAGCAAGAACTGAATCCTGACCTCACACACACACACACACACACACACACACACACACACACACACACACACACACACACACACACACACACACGCTACATTATTGAATTTCCAGTCATTAGACCCCACCAGTTTTGCCGGTATGAAGTGCCTGGAGCTTTGCAATTGCTTTATTACCTCTCGTGTTCTTGAGGATATCCTCGTGATGCATCCAGAGTGTGCTAGTGGAGCAAGCAAGTGGAGCTACTGGTAACATGGCTCTGTATGACTAACCATCCTGTGGGATAGGGGGGACTTTTCTTTTAGCATCACGTAGACTCGTGACTCACTATGTAACCTTTCATATCTAAATATGATAATAAAAAATAAAGACACCCCTGTGCTGCTGCAATTGTACCAACTGATCCAAAGTTGTAGCGCCACCAAGGCGTAGAGTTGTAGGCGATAAAGAGTATTGAACTGTTCGTTTTCTTCAGTTTATGTTCCCGCAGACCACGTTCTCTCTAATCACATTCCACTTCGTACACGAATGAATCAGACGGACAGTCAGTACAGGCGTACGTAATACAGGCGGACGTTACTATGAACCAAGGTCTGTACGAACCAAGTACGGACAAGCAGCCACGGACCATTTTGCCACCTCATTTTGGGGAAGGGGGGAGGCGAGGTCATCCTACACTGCAGCGGACGATTTTACACCCGCCCCTTGCGGTCGACGAGAGAGGAAAACGTCTGCAGAAGAGGCCATCAGTCAGCCTGGTACAGGCCTCCTGTCATCCCGGGCCGACGAGCTCTCCCTGCCCCCTGCCCCTGAGAGGCAGGGGGGCAGGGGTATGCACCATCCACCATGATGCAATATCAGATACTAGCCTGATGATGTGTGGACGCCGGGTAAATAGCACTCTAGATCCCGGCCGAGAAATTTGACTTGTAAATGACACATCTCGGAGAATGCAGAGAGAAAAACGACTGACAGCTTGAAGATGTATGTCCCCGTCCACCCAGACAGGATTTACAGATCTCGAGGCAAGCTACTCCAACAAGAAGCAATTCGCTGTTCTTTGTTGGCTAACCAGTCGCCGGTAACACCAAATACAATGAAATACAGGTTTACCAGTTGCCTGAGGTTCGTGCCACGGGGGGACTTGAGACAATTCTGTCGCTCCCTCGTGGTTAAAAGTAATTAAAAAATGTTATAGCGAAATGAAGGAAATTATGAGGAGAAAGCGCTAAGCTAGTATGATTATGTACTTTTACGTAGTACATTGGATAGGATACGAACTGGAATAGGGGAGATGGAGTAGGGGAACGGCGCCCCAGCCACTTGCACCATCGAACGCCGACTTGAAAGAGTGAGGTCGTCGCTATTACCGACCAGTTCAAGTGGCCTGTAGTCGTCACAGTGATCAGTCCAAGTGGTCTAGAGAGAACAGCTTATGGCGTCAACGAATTCAATCAAATAATCCTTCTCTTTTGTCTGGACTATTTCGTGGAGCGCCACTCACACCTAACCATTACCTCGAACACATATTAACAGGACGATATGATCGATCCTCTTTAGTTGGGTGGACCCACCGCCAGACTGTCCATCAAAGACAGCATACACAGATCGCTTCACAGAAACCTTCAATATAGAATAAGTGCATGGACGGATAATCTGGTCAACGAGATTATCACACTATCGACTTGAGAATGGTCCAAGACGGACCGAAACGTCGTCGTCCCTTCACTTTCTAGTGTGTGGTTTGGTCAACAATCTGGTTAAGATTCTAGTGAAAGTGAATTGAAACGGACCATTAAAAACAAAGGAGAATATAGACCTTATCAACACTTTTGGCAGCCTCCTTCATGAACAGAATCGTGTCTAAAGATAATCATTGAAGGATTACTAGTTCAAAAAAAACAAAACAGCATGTGACTCGCAGACTCAATGCAGTCATAGAACAAAAAATTGAAACTATTTCAAGACCGACAACCACTCACATCTTCACAGATGGATCAGTTGATCAGGAAAGAGGTTCTGCTGGGGCAGCAGTTTACACTAAACCATGAAGCTTACTGGAGCATGAATAGTGGGTGCTCAACATTGCAAACAGAATTATATGCCCTGAAGGAGGCCATAAATTATGCATTTGAGAATAATTTACATGATGTTATCATTCATACCGACTCTAAATCTTTGCTCCAGGCATTGATATCCAGTCAGCACAGAGATAATATACAACTCATCACAGAAATCCAACATATAGGAAAAGAAGCACACATTCTAGGGCTATCAATCACCCTAACTTGGATACCAAGTCACATTGGCATAGATGGTAATGAAAAGGCAGACTCGCTAGCAAAAACTGCCAATATCAACACTTTCAGAAACGGGAATGCTCCCTGTGAGTGGCACATTTCCTTTCAGGAAGACTCTACCTGTTGTACAAGTTCAAATACCTCCAAGTTTTTCACAGATTAAGGAACAAATAAAGAAGAAAATACTCCCAACTATCAAAAGTCGCCACAGAGCCAAAGTAGCGGAAGGAAGATCCACTGCGATATGGTACGAACAAGCCACTGGGTACTACTCTTTCATACCTGACAAATAGATATCCAGAGACATTGCAGTAGCCATACACAGACTCAAGACTTGGTTACAAGTGCTGCTGGGAGGTAATAAACCAAATAGTTAAAGAGTGTCATATCCGTGGAACAGATGCAGAGGCGCCACTATTGCATTACTTACTGGAATGTGAAGGAACTGAAGCCCTGCGCATCAAACTCGACATTAATCCAATGAGAGCAGCTGCATTAATTGCTAAATCCACATTGACTACAATGATTAGAAAAGCAGTTGAAGAATGGGACACACTAATGAACACTGTTAATCTATATCTGCCACCAAGATAATTTATTTTATTTATTTATTTATATACAAGAAAGTACATTGGGTTTATGAGAGTACATAACATTGATGTTTTACTTATTTGCAGGGAAATACCTGCGTGGGCTCTAAGCCTCTGACTGGTCCACTAAGTGTTGCTTGTTTCTGTTTAACTTAGGCGGAGTGTGAGTATTCTTGTAAAGCCTCTAGCACGCATAGCTAGTGCGTGCTATGTAATTTTATTAGCACAATGCATGCTATAATGTTATTAAAACAAGACTAAAACCAGTGCGCTAAAACAGAAGCGGAAAAGAAACGGGAAAAAAAGAAGGAAACCCCATCTCCATTTAAAACTGACCCAAATACCACAGTAATAAGGTTATTGCGAATAGCCTAACTCAATAACCTAACTCGTGCTACATGGACATTTCGTTCTGAGGAGCTAAATATAAAACAAGCTTATATCCTTCTTTGAAACTATGCCAAGTAGCCAAAGAACAGAAGATTAATATAAGGAGTGGCTCGACTTCACTGGAGAGGCTTCTCCTCACTGGCGAGAAAGAGTTGCTAGACTTCAATGGAAAGAGAGTGATTATAAAGTAGAAAATAGACTTCAATAGAAAGGGAAATACTTTATCGGAGAAATTACCGTGACTCCTCATGCGTCATTAAAAAGACATTTATGCAAGAGAAGTGTTGATTAAAACACAGATAGGATATGGGAGGAGAGTCTAACTTCTTGTAAAATAATCTCAAGAACAAGGCGGAAGAACAATTAAGTATGCGATGATCGATTCACCTATGACTTACTCAGAGCACTGAGTATAATTGGGTTCTTACATTTCGATTCACCTGATACCTCTGTTTACCTAGCAGTAAATAAGTATACAGGAGGTAGGGAACTCATTTTTGGGTTGCATCCTTGGGAAGATCATCAGCAGTTGGTCCAGGAGGCATTGAAAATCCTAAACAGGCTTCCTGTACTTATGCAGGCGATGAGTCACAATAACGTGGCTGAAGTATGTTGACCAGACCACACACTAGGAAGTGAAGGGACGACGACGTTTCGGTCCGTCCTGGACCCTTCTCAAGTCGATGATTTTGAGAATGGTCCAGGACGGACCGAAACGTCGTCGTCCCTTCAATTTCTAGTGTGAAGTCTGGTCAACATATTCCTGTACTTACCCCTCAGTACGTACCTGTGTGTCAATGGGAGGTTAGGTTTATCTCCATTGGTCACAATTGTAACCAAAGCTAAAAATACTAACTGTGTGTTACAATATAACTATTCTGATGTTCAAATTCTTTGTTAAATCTGGCCTTAAAGATGTAGATGGAGGTGCCTTCCACAACTCTTTGTGTTTAGTGCATTTTACTTGACTACCAGTACAGGGTACGACCATTTCCTTACACCTTCGGTTCATTAATTTGCGTTTTCAGCTTCTACCTGTGTCTTCTTGTCCTACTTTCTCTCACTCTGAAGAGAATATCCTTGTACTCCCCCCACCCTCAGTATCTTATATGTTGTGATCATATTCCCCCTCGGTTTCTTCTATCCTTGATAGAAATGGTTGATAGAAAGGGGAAGGATAGATAGGGTTGTGAGATTTAGTTCCATTAACCTATCCTCATTGGTTAACCCTCTTGGCTCTGGTACCAATCTTGGTGCAAAAACCTCGACTATCCTGTATCCAACAATGGGAACCACTCTGCGTATTAGTGGCTTCATATAATTTAAATTGTATACCTGCGAGTACTTCACTGTAGCACGATTCATATGTTTGTATTTTATATATTTATATGAATACGTATTGTTATTATCTACAGGTGATCCATGGTCTCGTAGCCTCTGCACGCACAGAAGCTGATTGAGAGAATTGTCCTCTTAGGCATAATGCGTAAATGGGTAAAAGGTTAAATTTGATAATAATTCAAGTTCAAGTATGTTTATTGAGACAAGAAAAAATTATCCTCAAAGGGATAGAGTAGCTTAGGCTATTTCTACCCCCCTCTACTACAAGATACTAATGACATGGCCAAGTTTATATTTTATTTTCGATGACAACAAAGACACTTTTGGAGATAGGACAAAGGATTACGATACCATATAGATGAATTTGTGGATATGACAGATATTAAATTACACTATTTTGCCCATTTCAATTTCAAAACGCAACAGATGCACTTGTACTGACCATATTGTTTGCTATTTCAAAGGTTTCATCAATAAATTTACTTTCAAAATGTTACTAACGTTATAATTAATCTAAGATTTTTTGTTTAATGTGTTTAGCCTTACATGAAACACACTAGTTGGTCCATAAATAAAAGAAAGAAAACGAGTCTTGAGACAATTCATAGAAAACTAAACTTTTGAACTGTATATACGCATTACATAATGTAGAAAAGAAAAACAAATATATTTACTTTCTAATATAAATACAGTAGAATTATTATAAATAATATTTTATATCTTAAATACATTAAATGTTCTTTGATGTATTTTTTACCGTTTTAGCAATAAATATATAAAAATGAAACATAATTATTAGTGCATCTGTCTTTAATATTTTTATTTCAGTGTTTTTCATTACCTCTACAGATCTTTGTGAGCAGCAGCTGGCTGTTAGGGAGAAGGTAAATAACTAATTTTGTCGGGGTCAGGAAGGATGTGTATAACTAAATATGACTTTTAAGCTTGTATCGGGTAACCTCCCAGGTCTAACTGTTGACCTTCCCCAGGATGTAACACCACAACAGTTGCCTGGCTATCCGGGTACCTATTTACTACTGGGTGAACAGAGGCATTAGGTGAAGTAAAACATGCCTAACCATTTCTAGGATACAAGACACTCCGTACATTGACAACATCGCACACTAATATTTTTACCACTTCGGACACCAGCTTTCGACGTTTCGCATGTGTACGTGTTCCATATTAAAACGACAATATAATGCTATTAACAATTAAAATCTTTTATTTAACAGGCATATAGTTATTAAATGAAGTTTAGTGATGTAATAGACATAATCCGGAGTTGGTAAGGACGCCGCCCGCCAGCGTAAACACAACACACCCGAATGCCCACAAACACGATACAACGCACAAAACACAACACTTCTGTCAGTTTTTGGATAAACTCCTTTTATATTTATTATGTGAGAGTTATACTTGTATAAAATGATAACTATTATAGGTAAGCGCCTAATATTTAATATTAATCAATAAAAAAGAAGTCAGAAGCCACACACCTGTCTGTACATGTCTTTTGTGTAAAAGTATTTTGGGCGCTCATGTACTTGTGCGCTAGCTGGCGTTCACAACTGTTCTCGCCTACAAGCATTAGAATTAAACAAACGAATTCATTTTTTCATTTATATACAAGAAGAGAAGGCTACCCTTGAGTCTGTAATATTCATCTGATCACTGGTCTCCCATTTGGTCCTCATCGCTTTATCTTACTATTATTGAATGTCAATAACCATATTATGCAATTTCAATTTTTGATAAAAATGAGTTCCCTGTTGGGTTATTTGTGGACCTGCGTAAAGCTTTTGACACTGTCAACCACCAAAACCTTCTTCTTAAATTACGTCATTATGGAGTCAGAGGACACTCCCTGCAATACCTCAAATCCTACCTTACTGACAGGCTCCAATATGTTTCTGTGAATAATACAATTTCTCCCACCCTACCCATCAACATTGGTGTTCCTCAGGGCAGCATACTTGGCCCTCTCCTCTTTCTCATCTACATTAATGACCTTCCAAATGCCTCCCAACACCTCAAACCAATTCTATTTGCTGATGACACAACCTTCATTTACTCCAGTCCTGACCCCCTTATATGCAGTGAACGTAGGTGTCTATGGAAGAGTACATCATAGAGGAGGGTGAAAGGAAGGTGACGATGGAGGAGGAGAAGGGAGGGGGTGTGAAGGTAGGTGATGGAGGAGTAGAGGGGAGGAGGGGGGCAAAGGTAGGTGTCTGTGGAAGAGTACATCATAGAGGGGGGTGAAGGTAGGTGGCGATGGAGTAGAGCAAAAGGGGTGGGGTTTGAAAGTAATCCTGAGTTTAATTTTTTAGTTATATATAGTGACACCTCGGCTTACGAATGAATATTTATGAACTTTTCGGGTTACGAGCCTAATTTCTTCGAAAAATTTGAATCGGGTTACAAACTTTGCCTCGGGAAAGGAGTTTGTTGATATACGTATGGGCTGACCTAGCGCGTGGTGGCATGGTGATCGCGCCTCAGTTTACCAGTGTCTCCTGCCTAGTAAGTATTGCGCCTGAATTCTTTGTAAAGCATTACATTTGTTTTGGGATTTTTGGCTATTTGAACATAAAAAATTTTATGATATATCTTGCCATGAGTCCCAAGAAAGCCAGTGGTAAGGTTTCGAGGGGGGGGGGGAAAAGATGAATCAAGTTTGAAAATGTGAAAAGTTTGTGTGACAATAGAGCCTCGTGGAAAACTTTTGCTGTGGTCATTACCTGGTGGAATGCACCCAGGATGGAGTATTAGGGCTATACATCTTTTAAATCATAAAGTAATAAACATTTCCCATCAACCTTACAAACAATATTAACCTATTTTCATGTATTTCCCCCATGTGCATTTTAACAAAGTTGCTAAATTGCCTTTATCATTCTGTAAAATTTCAATTACAGTACTGTATGTATAATTTTGTTAGTATAAATGGACTGAATATTCTGAAATTGCTATTAATTTTACAATTTCAGATTCAAAGGTGGTCTGGACACCCAATTTGGTCAGACAGGTGAAGAGAGCTTTTAGGATAGTTCGAAGAGATGAAGATGGTCACAATTGTGTTCGAAGAGGCAAACGCCCCCCTTTGCTCCTGACATTATGTTCAACCATTGACCTCTGCACACCTAACACAAGGTAGGTTGAAAACTCCTCCTTCATGTCATTGGTTCATTAGCCAGAAACTTAGGGCCCATGCAGGAATATCCCTAAAAAAAAAAAAAGTGGCCCCAACAATGCATCCTCCAAGTCTGGAGGATGAGCAGGAGCATTGTCGAGAAGCAGGCCCTTTAGTGTCAAACTTTTCTCTTGCCGATATTTTTTGATGGCAGGGCAAACCACTCTACATCACAGTTTTTCTGCACGTTATATATTTTGTAAAACTCTTGGATTTTCGGAATGATACACGAGCAAGGGTTTAATTTTCAAATCGCCACACAGCACAAGAGTTAGCCTATCCTGACACAAGTTAGCCCAAGTTAGCTTGTGTCCGGGCAGTGACGTCTCCTCTTGGGTAATGTATGTCCTCTTCGGCAATTTTTTCCAGAATAGCCATGTCTCCTCACAATTAAACACTTGTTGTGGAATATATCCATCAATACAGTATCTACAAAATCTTTAAAATCACGAACAAATCTTTCAGCCCCTACTTTGTCTGAGCTGGCACCCTCACCATGCCTCACAACACTATGAATACCACGTCTTTTTTCAAAATTTCTCAAACCATCCCCTACTCACCTTAAACTCTTTCGTATCTGCAAATCTCGTTCTAGGGGTTTTCTTTATAAGATCTTGCATGAAGATTTCATTGTTGACCAAACCACACACTGGAAATTGAATAGACGACGACATTTCGATCCATCCTGGACCATTATAAAGTCGATTGTGATGAGATGAGGGAAGCAAGAGCATTAAGTAGGCAAGAGAGAGAGGTGAGGAGATGGCAAGTATGTACGTATGTACATGAATAAAACATGTACATACTTATACATAACGTGTGTAAATAGTGTAATAAACACAATGACAGTATTTTGGGAGGAGGAATGTTGGCGAGTAATGTGTTGGAAGAGGGAGGGAGGACTGGCAGGGTGTGGCAGCTCACTCATGTTTTTTGGGCTCACCATACCAACATAGTGGATCGTTATGGTGAATACATACGTAGATGGGTATATACAATGTGTGTATATAGTGCAATAACAGCAAAAACACTGTTTGATTGTAGAATATGTCGCATATATGAGGCCCATAATTTTGAGCATAGCGATGTTCTATACTTTGAATTATATAAATTCCACAAATTACACACTTTTAAATAATATTACAGCAAAAAAAAGAAGAAATGAATGAGAAACTTCAAAATAATTGCACAACATTTTATTCGCAGCAACTGCCGTCGCACAGGGTGGCGGGGCCAACAGACCCCCATCGCTCCAACGCTCAGCGCCCATAATTTGCTCATCTTCCCAGCTCCATCGCAGCTAAAGTAAGTCACATACAATATTTTTTGTTTAGTTTCCCCGTGATCAGACTCTGCATTTTAACAATATAAGAAGAGAAAAAAATTTTTGGAAAGAATTTATTTCTTGTGCACCAGGGTGTTATTTGGAGACAGAGCAGTTCAGTGGTTAACTACTAAATTTTTTTTTCTCCCACACACACACCCCCCTAGGAAGCAGCCTGTAACAGCTAACTCCCAGATACCTATTTACTGTTAGGTAGCAGGGGTCATCCCCTTTTGTACAAAGAATCTGCTAAAGCTTTTAGGGCTAATCTTTGACACTCGTTTGTCTTTGTCGCCCCATATTTTTTTACGTCCGAGTTGAATGCTCTAAGGCCCTTAACTAACTTTAGGTCATGTCCCATACTTCTTGGGGAGCTAATCGACACTGCTCCTCTCTTTACATTCCTCTCTCGTTCTGTCTAAACTCGATTATGGCCCTGTTTACTCGTCTGCTTCTCCTTCTACCCTTCACCATCTGGACACACTGCATCATACTGGGTTACGGCTCAGCTCTGGTACCTTTCCTTCAACACCTACCCTAAGCCTGTATGTTGAAACTGGCGTCCTGTTTCTACAGGATCGCCATGATCGCTACTGTCTTCTCCACCTTGCACGGTCCTTACAGCACCCTCACTCTTGCTTATGTCATGCCTTGACCTTTACCCATCCTGTGGTTCCTGTTCCCCTTCACCACCTATCTCTTTCTGTACGGTTGTCTCTCTTACAAAATGCTCTTTCAGTTTGTGTTACCAATATTTCCCCTCATGTCATTCCGTCTTTGCCCCTATGGAGGGGTCCCCGTGTGGGAAAAACCTGCTGGGATTGATATAAGAGGAGACTACCAGGGACTTGTACTGAACTAAATTAAAAATTTACTGTCTGCAAATTAATTCAACTAAAATCTCTAGCTAGGGTTGTAAATCCTAGATCCTCTTTTCCTAATGACAGACTGTGGGCTGTAAGGGACAGGTGGGGTGAATGACTTAGTTGATAGAAGTTCCAATCCACCTGTAGACAGGGATCTCACATCAGCTTGTATTTTATACAAGGATAAGATTTAATTAATTCAGTTATATGACTGAACACTGGCTCTGTTTAAATCAGGGATTTAAACATACATAGTCTAACCTAGCACCATAACTTACAGCCAATAGATTCTTATACTATAAACAACAAATTAAATTGTAAAAGTATAATAAATGACCTTAAATGTAGTCTAAATACTGTTAAGTAAGTACTAGAAATTATATTCAATTAAATGAACTTATATGATAACTTAAAAAATAACTAAGCAAGCAATTGATAACTTAATTTATATATTCAAATATATATGCAGACATATTCAATTTATCTACAGTTAGCTTGACTGAATCTCTTCCAACACTATGGACACTTGTGAGGTTCTTACTTATTGAGGCTGAATTCTTTCTGACACAATGGACACTCATGAGGTTCAGTGCTTGGATAAGATTCACAGCTACACTACAATTTTAATATACTGATATGTGAGGCTTAGCCTCGCTTTTTAACCAACAGACAGATTTATAGGATATTAAAGCTACACAAGCATACAATTGGCCAATCATATACCAAATAACCTTCAATATACTTCTCTGCCAGTCGGGGTGCCTGTCTGACAAGTTTGCCAGACTGATTAACTTTCTCTTGTTGAGTTTAGGCACGATATTTTGCTACAGCGTTGCTGTATGATGATCTGGTAGCGTTGCTACGTGATTATCCTGCAGTTGCAGAAGAATGATTGGAGATAAAGAATAGGAATGAAGGTGGTGGAAACTGCGTCACTGTGATCTCCACTAAACACTCTTATTTTATATAAATGTTCTAGGATTTTCCTTGTAGATATTGTCCAGGTACTCCCCCAGTTCTAGAGAGTATTCACTAGCGATGAAAATATTAGATAAGGTGTCCTTGAGCTGGTAATGTTCGCTAAGGATCAGTCACTTGTTCACTCAGTTGTAAACAAACGCGGAGTATGCCGCGGGGCGTCTTGGAGCGCGCTTCTTGCTCCCAAGATGCTCCTCCCTCTTCCTTGAGAGGTAGCTTTCAATGAATATTGATTGATTATTTTTACAGTCTAGACTTATGATTAAGATAAGATGTGATTATAATATAATTAGATATAAGATTTAAAGATTATAAGTAGTATTTGAAAGTACCACTGAATCTTATTAAGGATTTGATTTTTAATCTCTACCGGAAGCGAATAAATGTTCCAATAGTTTTTTAATTAAGAAATCCTTCTAGAAGCTTCTGGATCCTTGAGAGATCATGTACAAAGTCACGTAGGCATCAAAAGGGCCCCTGTTGCGTACGTGTTCATGGTGCCATTGTCATCCAGGATCAAGCTATAAAATGAATCTTTAATGATTCTAATATGATTTTGATACGATTTAGATATGATTTTGATATGATATAGAAATGATATAGAAATTATACATTTCTTAGATGATTATTAGATATGGTGGGTAAAAATTTCCCACACCCCATTCCTAAATTCTGTAAGCCTTGACCCACATGACTAAAACTTTTACCCCTCCTACAGTTCTAAATCACCTTTTCCTTGAACACTTTTCTTCACACTTCCACTCTATTTCCGTCTTCACCAATGGGTCTTAAGTCTGCAGACGGTGTAGGCTACTCTGTTGTTTTTCCTGACTGCACCTTTGTGTCTCCTGCCTCCGGAGACTAGCATCTTCATGGCAGAACTTTATGCTATTCTCTATGCTCTTCGTCTCTTGCTTTCTCATTCTCATTCCTCCTTTGTGGTTGTAGTTGATTCTCGTAGTGCCCTCATGGCTCTAGGGTCCTTTAATCCCGTCCATCCGGTGGTCATTGAGATTCAACATTGGCTGTTTCTTATTTCTAGTAAATTTAAATCAGTAGAGTTTTGCTGGGTTCCCAGCCATATTGGTGTTTCAATGAGCGTGCGGATGCTGCCGCTAAGGAAGCTATCCGTTCTTGTCCCATCTCCCGTAAAGGTATTCCTTATTCCGACTTTTATCCTGTTATTCATTCTTCCCCGTTGGCAGGGTTGTTGGTCCTCTGTGGTTGGTAACAAGCTGCGTACTCTCAAACTTAGTGTGTCCCCGTGGCCTTCCTCCTACCACCGTAACCGGCGGTGGGACACTGCTTTGGCACGGCTGTGGGTTGGTCATACCCGCTTAACCCACGGTCACTTAATGGAGCGCCGCCCTGCTCCTTATTGTCCGAATTGCGTTGTCCCTCTTACAGTTGTGCATATCCTTGTTGAATGTCCTGACTTCCAGGACGAGCGTGTGTCTTGCTTTCCGACCGTCCCTCGCAGTCACTTGTCCCTCGATAGAATTCTAGGTGAATCGGATACTTTTGATATCGTTCGCCTTATGCGTTTTTGTTCTCGTATTGGCATTCTTGGTGATATTTAGCGCCCTCTGATTACTTCGCACTTTGATGGTGCTACTTGGCCTTCCCGGTTTGGTGCCTTCTTTTGGTAATTACCTTACCTTCATTGTTGTTTCATTTTAATGTGGTAGTTGTGATATGGATTGTTCTGGCTCACGTGCAAGGTCTTGGATTTTTTTCTGTTTTATATTAAGAAATTGCCAGTCTTGTTACTATTTGTAGAGTTAGAGATCTGCATTAAGGCCTCAATATTATATTCTTTATTTTTTTTATAACATGTTATCAGCAATTTTTGTGGTTGGTAATATTTAGATTAATGTCAGTGATGTATATGACAAGGGTTAAGACCCCTTGTGGTATGACAGCATTTTTCCCCAGTCATTTCTTTAACAAATGAAAGGGTCCTCGTAACCATTCTTTTGTCCTTTCTACCATGTACCTGTTTGTTGCTTCTTGGTCTTTCCTTTGGTACTTTGGCTATTAAAACAATGGCCTTTGGTAATGTTGCAATTACCATTTCTAAAAAAAAATGAGCAGGTTCATTAGGCAGGGTTTGTTTTTAGCAAAGTTTTACAAAAATATTCCATTCCTTCAGGACCTTGCAGATGTTAGGTCAAACTAATTGACAGTAATCTGTTTTGCCCTTTCAAACAATGATGGTTTTAATCTAGGTAAAATATTTCAGAATATCTGAAGTTTGGCAGACAAATCATTTAAGAGCTTTGATTAAATTTAAGTTACCAAAGACTTTGTGAAAACCATGTTGTATAGATGCTTCAGTGTCACTTTTCAAATGTTTTGTAAATTTAACATTGATCTTTAACTAAAGAATCATAATTTGTACAAAGCTTAGGTGTTGCATAGCTTTAAATTTACTTTCAAATATGAAAACTAAAATATTGACTAAAGTTTCTTCCACTTTAATATTTCAGACTAATTTGCAATATTTGTTAGTTTATGTAAATTGAATAGGTAGTCCACTTTTACATCTTTTCAATGCATTTTGCATGCACCTATGTAACAAGTTACAAATAGGTGTAAATTTTACCAAGTATTTATTTTCAAAGTAAAAAAATTTAAATGTTTAAACATTGCAACAATAGTAGTAAACAATAATTTCCACAAATTACACACTTTTAAATAATATTACAGCAAAAAAAAGGAAGAAATGAATGAGAAACTTCAAAATAATTGCGCAACATTTTGTTCGCAGCAACTGCCGTCGCACGGGGTGGCGGGGCCGACAGACCCCCATCGCTCCAACGCTCAGCGCCCATAATTTGCTCAACTTCCCAGCTCCATCGCAGCTAAAGTAAGTCACATACAATATTTTTTGTTTAGTTTCCCCGTGATCAGACTCTGCATTTTAACAATATAAGAAGAGAAAAAAAATTTTTGGAAAGAATTTATTTCTTGTGCACCAGGGTGTTATTTGGAGACAGAGCAGTTCAGTGGTTAACTACTAAATTTTTTTTTCTCCCACACACGCACCCCCCCCTAGGAAGCAGCCTGTAACAGCTAACTCCTAGATACCTATTTACTGTTAGGTAACAGGGGTCATCCCCTTTTGTACAATGAATCTGCTAAAGCTTTTAGGGCTAATCTTTGACACTCGTTTGTCTTTGTCGCCCCATATTTTTTACGTCCGCGTTGAATGCTCTAAGGCCCTTAACTAACTTTAGGTCATGTCCCATACTTTTTGGGGAGCTAATCGACACTGCTCCTCTCTTTACATTCCTCTCTCGTTCTGTCTAAACTCGATTATGGCCCTGTTTACTCGTCTGCTTCTCCTTCTACCCTTCACCATCTGGACACACTGCATCATACTGGGTTACGGCTCAGCTCTGGTACCTTTCCTTCGACACCTACCCTAAGCCTGTATGTTGAAACTGGCGTCCTGTTTCTACAGGATCGCCATGATCGCTACTGTCTTCTCCACCTTGCACGGTCCTTACAGCACCCTCACTCTTGCTTATGTCATGCCTTGACCTTTACCCATCCTGTGGTTCCTGTTCCCCTTCACCACCTATCTCTTTCTGTACGGTTGTCTCTCTTACAAAATGCTCTTTCAGTTTGTGTTACCAATATTTCCCCTCGTGTCATTCCGTCTTTGCCCCTATGGAGGGGTCCCCGTTCCTAAATTCTGTAAGCCTTGACCCACATGACTAAAACTTTTACCCCTCCTACAGTTCTAAATCACCTTTTCCTTGAACACTTTTCTTCACACTTCCACTCTATTTCCGTCTTCACCAATGGGTCTTAAGTCTGCAGACGGTGTAGGCTACTCTGTTGTTTTTCCTGACTGCACCTTTGTGTCTCCTGCCTCCGGAGACTAGCATCTTCATGGCAGAACTTTATGCTATTCTCTCTGCTCTTCATCAACTCTTTTCTCGCTGTCAATACTCCTCTGTGTTTGTAGTTGACACTTGCAGTGCCCTCATGGCTCTAGAATCCTTTAATCCAGTCCATCCTTTGGTAGTTGAAATTCAACATTGGCTGTTTCTTATCTCCAGTAGATTTACGACAGTGGAATTTCGCTGGATTCCCACCCATATTGGTGTGTTCTTAAATGAGCGTGCGGACACTGCCGCTAAGGAAGCTATCCGTACCTGTCCCATCTCCCATAAAGGTATTCCTTATTATGACTTTTACCCAGTTATTGATTTCCCTTTTCTTGCCCGTTGTCAGGGTTGTTGGTCTTCTGTTACTGGTAACAAACTGCGTGCTCTTAAGAGTAGTGTGTTCCCATGGCCTTCCTCCTACCACCGTAACCGGTGGTGGGAAACGGCTCTGGCGAGGTTGTATATTGGTCATACACGTTTAACTCACGGGCACTTAATGGAGCGCTGCCCTGCTTCTTATTGTCCAAACCATTGTCTCTACATGTCCTGACTTCCAGGACTTATGTGTCTTGCTTCCCGACCATCCCTCACTGTCAATTGTCCCTCGATAAAATTCTTGGTAAATTCAATACCTTTGATATTGTTCGCCGTATGCGTTTTTGTTCTTGTATTGGCGACGTTAGTGATATTTAGCGCACTATGATTATCCCACACATTTGATGGTTTGATAATTACTGTACTGTACAGTACTTTGGTTTGGAATGTATCAAATAAAGTTGTTTCATGTATTCAAATGTGTGAGAAAATCCACTGGGGCTGTGAGATGAAGCGAACCTGTAACAAAGGCATTGCCAGTTGCATACTCTACCACCACTGATGGTAAAAGTCTTACAACTGGATATCTTGTGTGACGGGTTATGGTATCACAGCTATACTGAACCAAGATGGTATGGCTCTCCCTCACATAAATGAAAGAAATGCTGCTATTGGCCTTGCAGTGTGTAAGTTGCAGGTGAAAACAAATGAAAATTATCAAATAAATAATTAAACAATTTACTGAAATAGTAATGAACAAAAATAACACATGACAATACTTGACTATCATGTAATGCAAAGGTGAACAAGTTAGTATGACCTTAAATGCAAAAATAAACTATAAGCAATGAATAAAAGTATGAAGATATACTGGTGTTCTGAAAACAGCTACCATACCACCATGGCATCAGTCACACAACGTTGGCAGGAAGCGGACGACGGGTTAGAGACACGAAGGTGATCCTAGAGCACTAAGGGAGAGATTGCCTCTCCAGGGAGGCAGCGCTCTTTATATAGTCCGGCGGTGATGACTCATCCAGTGTCAACACGAGGTGGACATCTGGTCAACTAGCAAACTGCTCGTTGTGGCTGGCGGTGCCTTTGTGTTGAGCTGTACCACTGTCAGTTGAAGGCGGCTAACTGCTTGTTTGTGGGGACAAACTGCCAGTTAACAGTGGCGCCCGGCTTTCCTCTGAGTCGTACCAGGCCGTGCCAGGCCCTGGGGGGTATGGAGAGGTGGCAGGACTGATGACTCTTCTGGGCTGGTGTAGATGTACAGGCATACCTCAGAATAAGAGTTTAATCCGTTCCTGGAGACGCCTCGCCTTCCGAAAACTCGCATTCCGAAGTTAATTTCCCCATAAGAAATAAAGGGAAATGAATTAATCCGTTCCTGACTACCCCAAAAACCCCACATCAAACTAAATTTTTATACGTAATTTACCTAATTCATCTAAATAAACCTACAAAACTGTGTTCCAGTTATTACTTACCTTGCTGTCGAGTGCTGTAGGCGTATGGAAGATGGTGAGGAGGGGGGGAGGAGGAGAGGAGTTACTGTTTGGAAGGGGAGTCCCCTTCCATAATCACATCACATAACCCCATGCCTTGTAACACTATGGATACCACTTACTTGTGGTCTTTGTGCCGTTAATGTTCTTACTCCTTTTGCCACTTTAGCACCCATAATCTTATTTTTCTTCTTAAGTATAGTGCATATTGTTGATGTGGCTTTGTTGTACTGCCTACAAAGTTCAACAACACGTGTACCGTTCTCATGCTTCCGAATGATCTCTTGTTTCTCCTCTATTGTCATCCTCACATGAGCTTTCTGGCCTTTATCCTTACCACTGGCTTTCTTGGGACCCATGGTGAGATATATAATAACAAATTGTATAGACAAATCACCAAAAATCCAACAAAACACTGAAAATCCGCGAGAAGAATTGATGTGGGGGTAGTCACTGAGCGCAAGACAATAATAAACTGAGGGGCGGCGGGGCGGAGGGGCGACGAACGCGCTAGGTCGGCTGTACGCGTATCAACAAACTCGCGTCCAAACTCGCCTCCCGAAGTAACCCTCGCCTTCTGAGACAAATTTTTGGAGTAAATACACCTCGCCTTCCGAAAACCTCGCATACAGGGACAATCGCATTCCGAGGTACCACTGTATACTTCCAGTGCAGAGGCATTGAAGGTGAAGGGAAAAGGCAGTTCCACTGCTATGCAGGGGATTCACGTGACACTTGTGAAGCCACAGAAAGTCTGGAGGCCCTACTGAAGCCAGTCCAAGTATTAAATAAAACCCCTGAAGTACGCCGGTGAAGGGTAAAGTGAAGGGTGAAGCAAGACCGTATGCCCCAACTTCAGGCACACACAGAAAATCACGTTTTGGTCCCGCCTCTCAACTGTGTATTTGAAGTTGGGGCGTATGGTGTTGAACTGCTTCAGCCTTCACCTGAGTGCTTGTTGGTCTTACGTAAGACGTTGACTCAAGGAGTGGCCTCAAAACTTGCTGTGATTTATGGGGAAGTCCGGTTGTAAGACTTTTACAAAGTCAGTAATATACTGTGGTAGAGTATGCAGCTGCCAGTGCCTTGGGCAAGGGTTTACGTCGCCTCACAGCTCCAGTGGATTTTCTGCTTGGTGTATATCAGGTTGTGATTTTGTGTGTGTACCGTATTGTTATGATCGCCGTTTGATAAGTCCTTTCTGGCCTCAAGAGTCATTGTTACCCACCTAGAAAGATTGCAGATGGCCAAAGCAGTTATTTAAGTTAAGAAGGGACAAGTCTTAAACAGAATTTTGCATAATATTTGACTGTAAAGGGGTAAATTGAGGTAGATTGAAAAACAAAATGGTGAACCGGGCAGGCGGTACTCACAATTAGGCGAGTACACTCGGGAACTTTTAAAGTGCAACCAAACATGCTTTAGGCTCTCACAACAAGAGGTGAGTGGTGGTGGCTCAGGTGCTCAGCCAATCAGAGCACCTAAGGAGGGAGGGCAGGAGTGAGAAGGGGGTGGTATGTGGAAGTTTGGTGACAGTTGTGTGTAGTTTGTTCATCTTCATTGTAAGTTTCATGGCTTGGTGTGCATTTCCCTAGTAAATTTAATTAGGGAAAAATTCAGGTGTTTGATTTTTTAAATCAACTTTTTAAATGTTGAGTTGTTAAAGCCTCAAAGTGCATGGAGTTGGTTTGGGAGTATGGCATCCTCATGCTGTTGTGTGCTCGCATGAGGTAGCAAAGGTGATGTAAAGTTGTGGGGTGTACATGCTTGGGACGTCCTCTCTCGGGATGGCTGGTGTTAGACCTGCGTGTTTGTCGGTTGTTGAAAAGCCGTCATCCTTTGCTGTTGTGGTATTGATTTTACATTGTTCATCTTGTAATTAATACTGTAGTGCGATGTCTAGGGCTACCATTTGTAGGTTTAAAATGTCTAATACAAACAGTTGTCCAATGAGTTTTAATAGAAAATATCATCCACCAAGCACCATTGTACAATTATATTAATTGACAGTATATGGATTGTGCAGAACTGCTTAGAATGATCTTTAACACTTGGCTATATTGGTCATGTCAAATACCTGCACGGTGAATGCTCAAAGACCCTTTCTTTATTCAGTGTTGTCACATACCTCATGGGGGTATGGATAGGCAAACACTCATTCGGTTAAACTTGCCTTGTAGTACTTTCAGAGCTCAGTAATTTGGAATCTGGTTAGCACTTTCCAAATAAATTGACCTTTAAAGTGAATTTCTATTTAGGTTTAAAACATTATACCGAATGAGAAAGTCGGATTATATAGCCGAACACCAGAAATGTTGTTATTCAATTTGGTTGCCTAAAGCACATTCAAGGACTCAAATTACATGGCATTCCAGGATTCCTCTATACCTTGCCTTATGCTGTAAACATTGCCACAACCCTGTGTTTTATTGATTTAAATGGCCACAGGGAGGCATACAACACTGCAGATTATGATGTCATTAGTTATCCACTGTGCTGACAAGTGGGCTGACTGATGTTCGTTGACACCTGTATCGTGCTTCAATTTAATTGCCAGGAGATCACCCTCTCACTAGACTCGTCTGTAGGAAGTAGAGTATAGTATCTCAAATTACCTTGGATCATAAATAGCATAAGACTTGGGGGTAGGAGAGGGTTGCAGTGTTTGTCATGGCTCTCAGTTGTTCCTGGTATTAGGCAATTTAGTTCTGGAATCATTTTTGTTGGCCAATGTTAAACTTTTTCGAAAGTAGATGTTTTTCTGAAAGGGAAGGGGGGGGAACCTCTATGCTTGGATACAGTTATCTAAGTGAATACTTAGATTTATACAGTAGAATAACTACCTTCTTTTCCTTAGTCAAAAAGGTTGCTTGTTTATTTCTAGGGACTTGTATTTTCTTTTATTTTTAACTGCAGCAACTTTCAGTGAATGATAGATTCTTACTGAAAGGACCTTTACTTCATTGTTGTTGCTTTATGGTCATCTCATTGTGTACAGGGATTCCGCGAAACTTTTGGGGTTAGTCTTTGACACTCGTTTGTCTTGGTCAGCCCATATCTCTTGCCTCCGAGTTGAATGCTCTAAGGCCCTTAACCTCCTTAAGGTTTTGTCCCATACTTCTTGGGGAGCGGATAGGCGCACGCTCCTCTATTTGCACTCCTCTCTCGTCCTGTCTAAACTCAATTATGGTTGCCCTGCATACTCTTCTGCTTCTCCTTCTACTCTTCGCCATCTTGATGCTTTGCACCATACTGGGTTGCGTCTCGGCTCTGGTGGCTTTCGTTCGACTCCCGCCCTTAGTTTGTATGTTGACACTGGCTTTCTCTCTCTTCAGGACTGCCGTGATCGCTACTGTCTTCGCTATCTTGCGCGGTCCTTCCAACATCCTTCCTCTCGCCTCTGTCGTGCATTGACTTTTCCTCCTCCTGTGGTTCCTGTTCCTCTTTATTGTCTCCCACTTTCTGTCCAGTTATCTCGCTTACAGGATTCTCTTTCTTTTCATATTTCTAATGTTTCTCCTCGTATTGTTCCTTCATTACCTCCGTGGAGAGTCCCCCTTCCCAAGTTTTGTACGTCCTTCACTTGTATTACTAAAGCCTTTACCCCTCCTACAATTCTGAAAAGCCTCTTCCTTGAGCACTTTTCTTCGCACTCCCACTCTATTTCCATCTTCCCCGATGGGTCTAAGTCTGCGGATGGTGTGGGCTACTCTGTTGTTCTTCCTGACCGTACTTACATGTGTCGCCTCCCTTCGGAGGCTAGCATCTTTACGGCAGAACTTTATGCTCTTTGTCTCTTGCTTTCTCATTCTCATTCCTCCTTTGTGGTTGTAGTTGATTCTCGTAGTGCCCTCATGGCTCTAGGGTCCTTTAATCCTGTCCATCCGGTGGTCATTGAGATTCAACATTGGCTGTTTCTTATTTCTAGTAAATTTAAATCAGTAGAGTTTTGCTGGGTTCCCAGCCATATTGGTGTTTCAATGAGCGTGCGGATGCTGCCGCTAAGGAAGCTATCCGTTCTTGTCCCATCTCCCATAAAGGTATTCCTTATTCCGACTTTTATCCTGTTATTCATTCTTCCCCGTTGGCAGGGTTGTTGGTCCTCTGTGGTTGGTAACAAGCTGCGTACTCTCAAACTTAGTGTGTCCCCGTGGCCTTCCTCCTACCACCGTAACCGGCGGTGGGACACTGCTTTGGCACGGCTGTGGATTGGTCACACCCGCTTAACCCACGGTCACTTAATGGAGCGCCGCCCTGCTCCTTATTGTCCGAATTGCGTTGTCCCTCTTACAGTTGTGCATATCCTTGTTGAATGTCCTGACTTCCAGGACGAGCGTGTGTCTTGCTTTCCGACCGTCCCTCGCAGTCACTTGTCCCTCGATAGAATTCTAGGCGAATCGGATACTTTTGATATCGTTCGCCTTATGCGTTTTTGTTCTCGTATTGGCATTCTTGGTGATATTTAGCGCCCTCTGATTGTTTCGCACTTTGATGGTGCTACATGGCCTTCCCGGTTTGGTGCCTTCTTTTGGTAATTACCTTACCTTCATTGTTGTTTCATTTTAATGTGGTAGTTGTGATATGGATTGTTCTGGCTCACGTGCAAGGTCTTGGATTTTTTTCTGTTTTATATTAAGAAATTGCCAGTCTTGTTACTATTTGTAGAGTTAGAGATCTGCATTAAGGCCTCAATATTATATTCTTTATTATTTTATAACATGTTATCAGCAATTTTTGTGGTTGGTAATATTTAGATTAATGTCAGTGATGTATATGACAAGGGTTAAGACCCCTTGTGGTATGACAGCATTTTTCCCGTCATTTCTTTAACAAATGAAAGGGTCCTCGTAACCATTCTTTTGTCCTTTCTACCATGTACCTGTTTGTTGCTTCTTGGTCTTTCATTTGGTACTTTGGCTATTAAAACAATGGCCTTTGGTAATGTTGCAATTACCATTTCTAAAAAAAGAGCAGGTTCATTAGGCAGGGTTTGTTTTTAGCAAACAGTTTTACAAAAAATTCCATTCCTTCAGGACCTTGCAGATGTTTGACCTAACTAATTGACAGTAATCTGTTTTGCCCTTTCAAACAATGGTTTTAATCTAGGTAAAATAATTCAGAATATCTGAAGTTTGGCAGACATCATTTAAGATCTTTGATTAAATTTAAGTTACCAAAGACTTTGTGAAAACCATGTTGTATAGATGCTTCAGTGTCACTTGTCTAGTTTTGTAAATTTAACAATGATCTTTAGTCTAATTATAATTTGTAAAGCTTAGGTCTTGCATAGCTTTAAATTTACTTTCAAATATGAACACTAAAATATTGACTAAAGTTTCTTCCACTTTAATTTGCAATATTCATTAGTTTGAAATATTAGTCTATGTAAATTGAATAGGTAGTCCACTTTTACATCTTTTCAATGCATTTTGCATGCACCTATGTAACAAGTTACAAATAGATGTAAATTTTACCAAGTATTTATTTTCAAAGTAAAGTTTCAGATGTTTAAACATTGCATCAATAGTAGTAAACAATTTCCAGCATAATTTCAGGATAAGGTATATAAAGTAGTTTCATTAAAATTGTTTTATTTAATAAGTTCTACATAGTATTTATAATACATCTAATATTTATTACCATTTCAGGTTGTGGGACAGATGCTCCTAGATGAACAGAAGATCCAAAAGGCCAGGACAACTCCAGAGACAATCACCTGTAAAAGAACAATAAACATTAAACAGGGACACTACTTTTATTATCACCAATGCCTAATAATAAGCCCAAAAAATCCTAACATCCTATCTTTTAAGATAGGCTCAGCAAGGCCTATCCCTTACTTCAATTTGAGGCAGGACTTGTTGGCTGAAAGAGTGCATCACATCTTTTGGTTTAGTGCCCAACATGATGTACATAAGCTTTGTGTACAGCCTATGTACATCATGTTTCAGGCACTAAACCTCTGGATGTATCCACTCTTTCAGTGAACAAGCCCTGTAGTGATTAACAATGTTTGCACATTGTTAAGGGTCCCTACACCTATGCAAATCTAGTCCATCTATTGGATGGGTAGTAGAGCAGGGCTCTGAAAAAGCCAAGCCAGGGAAATCTGCAGGACTGCCTGGTCCCCTTCTATGAAATGGGGTAGGATCAGTACAAACTGCATCAATCCCTGCAGGTGGTAACAGTAGGACTTTGGTACACATCTATAAATGGACTAGATGAAAGAAAGAAAGTAAATTAATTAGTTGACATAGCTAAAACACTTAATTCCACATACCAACTTTCGTAGATTTGCAGAGTAGAACAACCACACTGAAGCCAGTCAATGCTTTGATGACATTGTAATCTTCCATACCACCTGAAACATTTACCAAAATTAGCTTGTTAAACAAGATTTTACAATTATCATTGTTAGAATTCTCCTTTAATGCTAATCAAGCAAAAACATTAAACTTAGTTTGACTAACCATAAGTACATTAAAGTCAGCAATTTATGTTGCATCATTTCAGATTATCTTCAGCCATAATGAGTGACTGTTTAAGTTATAATGTTTACTACCACACTCGCCTAATTCAGAATGTCAAGCAATTAACACCTTCAAACTCAGGGCTGAAGTTCAACTTTCCCATCAATATTCTGGAAGACAATATCTATTTAAGCTTCAAATAAATAAACCAAGTTGAAGTACAGTTACCATTCAATATTTAATTTGTGTACTATACCATCATTAAATGATTCTTTAATTTATGAACATAGCCTTTTAAGCTACAAACAGATTAAATCCATGATGTCAGTAGAACTCCCAGTTGGGATTCTTTTACCATGTTGTGGCACAGTCTTAAAGCACATCTGGGATCCTCCAACATAAGTTTGAACCCCATCACAGCCCTTGTGCATTAGAAATATCACATTGTGATTTGTGTAATTTATAAATGAATTACTTCTAGCCAAATAATTAAGAACCATGCAAACAAATTAAGATTTTTTATTTAAAAAATTTCATAAAATCTTTAACTTGCAAATTTATGCCGTTTAACAGTGCCCAACTTTACATTCACAAATTTAAAGTCCCATTTATTCTATTCAAAGCACAATTCTTGCAAGAATTAACTTTAGTTTAAGGCCTTTACTAGTGGGTACTATATCCTAGTTTCAATTTACCCAATTTCAAGGCCTTCACAATTTCATTAAATATATAGGTAAAAATTATGTAAACACATTTTACCTATTAAACTAAATAAACTTACTTTGGCCCTCTAATTCTGACAACTATGCTACTTTCTGTAGCATTTAACACTTCCAGCGATTGTTCTGCAACTGTTCCTGAAGTTGTTGGAAGGACCTTCTACAACCTGTCAATGGAACATTAAATATGGTTAATAAGGTTTTGCATAGCAATTTCATTTTGTTTAAAATGACAAATATTTTAAAGTTAAAGTTACACTAACAAATTATCTACTTCCCCCCCCCACTATATCCAAGTTATAAATTAGAAGATAAAGCACTTTGAAGTCCACATTTAAGGTTTATATGCTACAAAATTTGTATTTCAAATTTATAGTTTACGATTCCCCTCCCCCATACATCTTTGGTAACATGTATTTGAAACATGCCAAGCAAACAGTTGTTGCTATTTATGTCAAAACAAAAAAAAAAATATAAGAGATCTTTCATTCTTGTACAGCCACAAGCATGCGTACCATTTAGGCCAATAACTTTATTCCATGTTACCCCAGAACACTAAAAATTTAACTAGGTACCAATTTTACACCGTTAAACAGATACAGTTACTCGCCCAGGATTCATGCAAAATCACTCTTGCTTGCTTGCGGATCAAATGGGATTTAATTTTAAATAGATAAGCAAACTGTACACAGATCTATATGTATTTGCCATTTGTTGCCACTTGTAAAGAACTTAAACCTCATTTAGTAAAAATTTATAAAAACCCACCAAACCGGGAAGGCTATGTAGTACCACCGAGTGTGGAAGTTTAAGGCACGAGATTCAAGAAAGTGTTTAAGGAAATTTTGAAGATTAGAACCACAGCTAACATGTGAGAACCCAGTTCGGTTGTGACCTGCACTGGCTCCACCACCAGAGTACCACAGAGGTGAAGAACCTGCTAGTCATAGGGAATGAGCTTACCCACAATATTGCAAATCTTCCAAATCTGCGGCAGAGGAGTATCTGACGTAATGGTGGAAACACTTCCAACTCTCGCGCCTCGCTGTCCACGTGGTCCAACAGGCCACTGCACTTTCTGAAACAAAATATAAGAATCAGCCATCTGCCAGCGTCAGTCTTTTCCAGACCTGCACACTTACAGCCGACAACCCTAGCAATCCGCAGTCCAGGGAACGCACTAACGTGTGCCCTGGGAGGTAGAGCAAGGAATAGAGGGTAGCATCGAAGACTAATGAAAACGAGGAGGGTGCAAGGAAGAGGTAGTAAGGAGAGGTCACAGTAGCACGGAGGGTGAATAGGTTCTAATCAGCTTTGCCAAACTGCCACCTAGGGAAGGAGAGGGTGAAAAGACAAGGGAAAACAAGGATGATGAAATGGTCACTTATGGAGGTTATGAACTCTCCACGATATATCCAAGTACAGAGACGATCAGAGAAAGATCAAGACAGGTAAGAGAACGAATGGTTCGAGAAGGCCGCCTCGGGTGTGTCAACATCACCCCAAAGGGTATGTCGACAGTTAAAATAACCCAACAGGAACACCAGCTCTGTTAAGGAGTCCAGGAGGTTCCTGACATCAGGAAGGGAAAAAGGGACATTTGGGGGGAAAAAATTTAACAGACTACATTTTAGTCAAAAACATGGCCAGCAAAATAATAGATAGGACATGGAAACAGTAGGACAAAGGGATTATCAGTACGAATCAAGAGACCAATATAGTTATGGGCCCCAGCAAGATCAAGAGGGGGGGGGAGGAGAAGGGGAAGAAAGGAATAACCACGACAGTTATCACGACGAGCACCAAGCATCGGCTCCCAGAGACAAAGTGGTGAAACCTAAACAGAAGTTGGAGTTCATGAGAGTTGGCATAAAACCCATGAATATTCCATTGAGGAATTGACATTATCAAAAAAATAAAAGGACAGCAACAGAACAAAGAAACAAAGGTAAATAACACAGCATATTAAAAAAGCTAAAGATCAGAATAAGGTTTAGCGGGACATGGGTTAACTTAGTAAGAATGGAGGGAAAAAAAAAAAGAGCAGGACACCAGAGGTAGATTGACAGGGTTCAGGGAGGGAGGGGGGCTGTCAAGGCCAGGAGGATAGGGGGTAGAAACTAGGTCAGCAACCAAGAGGGAATTGGGCCAAAAGAAACTTCCACATTAGGGACAGGGGGCCCCAACCAATAAAATGGGGAGTAAGCATTAGTTAGGGGGGGGGGGGCGAGGAAGAAAGGAATGCCGTCTCTTTTCTTACCCGCAGGGGGAGGAGGATGGAGAGGAGCCAGGTTTACGTTTCTGACGGACAGGTGTTCCAGTAACATCGTACTGGCCGACTGACTAGGGTCTTAAGTGAAGAATGGGAGTGAACAACAACAAGATTGCTGGGAGGATGATAGACATCAGCCTGGACAGACAGGCGACGTGGAGGGCCAAGAGGTAGTGGGGAGGGACAGGAAGGATCGGGGAAAACGAAATGACTTGACAGACAGGGTAGGAAAAGGAAAGTGGGGGGGGGGGAATCCAGAAGGAGATTCACGAGAGATACCTTCCGACCCAGGACGTAAAGGAACAGGGAAGGAGGTGGGCATGTTCGGGTCCAAGGCCTAGAAATGGTTGTGGGACAAAGGTGGGAAGGACGAGAGGTAGAACAACGTGCGAGCATAAGATACGCCAGTGAAGGGGTGGACACTGCAAACCGTGTCTTGCCTCGGGAAAAGTCAAATGATCCTGGTGTTTCAAGTTAAGGACTACTTCAAGCTTTGAGTCGATACACGTGCGAGAGAATGTAGGGTGGGCCTCGCCGCAATTCAGGTAGCGAGCCCGGGGGATATGAGCGATCGTCTTAGAGTGGCTATCGTCCCCACACATGGGGCAGAGAGAAACGAACACTTGTGCATTTGAGGGCACCGTGCTCTAACTTGCCTCACTTATTACAATGAGTGAGGGGGGGGGATGTACTCTTGAACAGGGCACCTGGCACCAGCAAGAATGATAGGTGGCTGAAGGGTCTATCAAAAGGTGATACTATCAAAAGTGAGGTTTGTTTTTAAAAACCAATGTGTCGATATTACAAGATCATTGAATGTAAAATTATGAAAGATTGTCACCTTGCAGATGTGAAGTGAAACTAATCTGACAGTTGTGCGTTTACCCCCCCCCCCCCCCTTACTCTATGTCACGACAACGACAGCCAGAAAGGGAGATGGACCTCATTTAGTAGAAAACTTATCAATAATATCTACAGTATGGGCAATGATAATCTATACAATTGTGTTCTATTAACATTTTTTCAACTTTTACCTTATGTACACCTACATTAAGTATCCTAATATACATGAACTTTGGTAAAGACTTACTATAATGCCTTGTATACTTTAAGTTTGATGTTGGCGACTATATTACCAACGGGTAATATATAAATTTGATTTTACCTTCAAAAAACAAACATTTGCTATAATAAAGTAATTATAAAATTGAAAACCAATATAATAACCACACTTTCACCAAGTTATGATCATTATTCTAATTAACACAATGTTGTACAATATTATAACTACAATATTCTCCAAAACATTTATTCAACTTGCCGACTTCAATGCAACAGGAATCTATCTTAATGTGGAGCGGTGATTATTCCTTCAATCCCATGCACCACACTACAAACTTGCAACCAACGTTTCTAAGTTACGTTTGGCTTTAACAACTACAGCCAAGTTGGGAAAAAAACTGCCTTGCATCACCTTGTTGCTCAAACAAGGTAAACTGCCCAGAACACCATTATATTTATAATCTAGTAACAAGTAAATTTGTAGTCAAGACACAGATGGTCCCAAGAACCTTATTAAACATTCCAAAACACTGAAAAAGCTCGTTTCAATAAAATTAGAGAAACAACTAAAATACCACAATTCATCACTATTTACAATAAGTGACTGACTAACCAAGAGTTCTTAATAAAATTTATTTTCAATACATTGCAACAGCCATTTCAGATAATGCGTCTCCACCTGTCAAGAGAAAATATTAATACATTTTAGTATACTTTGTTACTATTAAGCTTACAAATTATGAACTTAGGTACTTTAATATTCATAAAGTGCTCTCAGTATAACAAGTCGCATTAGAAAGTTTATGAAACTTGCAATAACATTTGCACACCAAACCAATAGATACAAATTAAAATAATTACATAATAAATTTGACCATGCAAGGGAAAGTTTCAAGAATCTAGTAACATTGCACTGATCAATGTCACATTTACCACTAATCTCACCCCTTAGTCTGACATTTAACATCCGACTGCCATTATGGTGTGTGCAATGAACATTTTAACAACCATTTAATTTTTATTAATTAACATGCTAGCTAAAAAATTACTGAACTACCAATAAGGACAAGTTATGAACTGCCTTAGCTACCTCATCCCTTGTTGGATTTTACCTCAATAAATTAATTTCAATGAACTTTGATTTTCCTCAGCCAATGGATCACCTAAGACTTGTGTACTTCATTGACAATAGAGTATTTACTACAGAGACTATTGAGCCTGTATATCGAGTAGAGATTAATCATTACAGTCGCCAGTTTTCCATAAGTAATATAAGATTACCTCTTAAAATAACAGCAGCCTACAGCTTGGGGGTTACATCAAGAAGAGCAATTTGAACGTTTGTCTTTACTACTCCAACAGGTATGGCCACAATAAACTTTCTGGAAATATCCCCTCAAATTTTTAACAAAATTGTGGACCATAATTATTAAACTGCAGTACCACATTCATTGTGCATCAATGTTAATTGATAATTATACAATTTAGTATTTTAGTAGATTCAAATTTGTTGTCTATGCGAAGATACTAGATTATAAACCTAATCATTGTCATGCCCTTTAAGACTGACATTACGTTAATGCTAAATTACAATAGGCACAACTTACAACCTTTAAAGTATTTTGACAAGGAAATATCTATGTGTTTGACAACTCTTCCAAGGGAGATACAAACCTATGCTACACTTTAATTTCATTTTCTTTAAATAAAAGTTATATTACCTAATTATTTACAACTTCCCAAGACCGAAGCTGGAAGAGTCACCTCATGCTGTCAATCTTAGGAAACAGGTGCAAAGACTCGCAATATAAAAAGTAGCATTGGCATAATTAATAAAACTACAATTCACAATAGTAAAGACTGACTGACTACACAAATCTCCCTGGAACTACCAAACTGATTAATTTTATCTAAATTTAATGGAACAATTGCCTACTTTTGTAAGTACACTTTGCTCAGGTTATTTTTGGGTATCTAAAGTAGGATTCAGTCACCATTTCCATTAAATATTTAAAGTGTTGGTTCCCCCAAAATTATATAAACAAGGCTATTATGCAAATTTACTTTGCAAATTAAGCTCCTAATATAGGAGCTCCAGCAACTCTGGATACATGGATTTTTTAAAGCTTTCCAAACCTACCACACTACTGGTAAGTTATTAAATGTGCTTTAACTTACAATGGATAAAAACCAATAGTTTAAAAATAGTGAAAAGGTCTTACAAATTACTAAACGTCGCAGAACCATATATTCTATTTTTTGGCCTGACTTAAGGATGTTAATTCATGTTAAAGTGAAGGGTATGAAGCCCATACAAAAATGGTCATCAACACATGTAATTTGAAGACAAGCTAATTTAAAACTAAAGCTTAACATGTGCAGCATAACATAAATGCTAAAAATATTACCTTGCCGTAGATCACGAGGAGGACTAAGTCACAATCACCAATCAAAATTGCACGAGTGGTAGCTTCAGTGAGAAAAACCAACACCCTGAAAATAAAAGTTTACACTTTAGAAAGCAGTTATACAACACTCATTCGCCCAACTAATCATACCAAGGCATAGACACTACCGATTTTATCTGCTTTAGAGGATATTTAATACCAGCCAATAAGTCATTCTTTATGAAACTGCTATTAATAAAAACGGTACATTGCAAGTCAGACAGGATTGTACCAATTTCCTCACTGAAAATCTAAGTTTGCAAAACTGTCAAGAACAATAAGTTGAGTGCAACATTAAAATGGTTTAAAGAGAGACTACAATGCAGAACAAAACTAGAAGATTTTCCCCCACCCACAGTTACAATCCAACGGAACAGTCCCACTAAAGCCACGAGTGCCAAGCTATGCTGCCGTTTAAGATAAAGCTTTACAAAATAAGGAAATGGAAAAGAAGGGGGGTATCCGAGAAACTGCCAAGGGGGGTGGAGGTCAGATTATCTGTACCTATTACAGTTTACTGTAGACTTTTCCTCCCCACAGGATCTGGGTCTTTTCCACTCCAACGTCGGCCAGAGTTGGTGCCGGCTGCTGTTTAGAATGGGTGCCATCTCATGCTATACATTACTTCAGGAACTAGTGCCTCACTCTTCGCCATAGGGTACATCGGCTCAGGACCTCACTAACATGTTGGGAGGCAGTCAAAGACCAGCCAGTCAACAACTTGGGCTGGAGAGCTGTAGCAGCCGAAACAATTTACCACCTGCAAATACAATTTAATTAAAGACTAACAAAAATGGCAAATTTTAGGAATATTTTGAGTAAATTTATGCAGGACCAAAGAAATGAAAATCACTCAAAACATTTAAACACAAAGTGGATCAGTTTTCAAATGGGCACCAGAAGGCAATTTAGTAATCTAGTAAATACAGATAAAATATTTGTTACAAATACTAATCTGTCATTGTCCTTTATTTGACCTGTCAGTTTTTAATGGACCTATCCTTTCCCTAGTCTTAGACTTTTCTGATCACTGTTCCCTAGCTCACTCCCTATTTCGATGTCATTAATTTGCGTTTCCCCGTTAGTTAACAATCTAAAATATTTTCCCGCGTTGGTTCCTTAATTGGATGATCCATAGATGTGTGGCCCCAACATACCATGTGTGTCTCCAACATACATGGCTACTCCCCCTCGTCTAATATATCTGATATAGTTTAAATCCATTTATTTTATGTTCAGCTAATAGTCCTCTATTTTCTACATTCATCCATGTTTCGGCATGTGCAATAATCTTTTTTCTGTGCAGACAAGAGCATTTAATTCGTTAATTTTATTTCTTAGACTTCTACTGTTAGTGCAATATACCCTAAGTGAATTGTTATTTTGAGGCCCTTTTCTTTCCACGATCATTTTGCCAATTCTTTTCTCCCACGAACACACTTTTATTACCTCCTCCTTCCAAATCAATTCCCATAACACTACTAACAGTTTAAACCCAAACAAACACCTAACCACTGGTTCCAACGAGTTTGCAACAGCAACAACCCCAGCCTTCGATAGATGCACCCCATCACGAGCATACATTTCATTTCTTCCATAGAAGTGTTTCCAGTTGTCTATGAAAGATATTGCATTTGATTTGCAATATCTTTCCAGCCGGCAAGTGACACCAAGTGGCCTCAACATCCATTCATTACCCACTCCCTTTCTTTGAAGAAAGGGACATTTGATCAGGATTCCTCCCTTGTTCCTAACTAATTCAATGGCTGTCCTGAATCTATTAGTTCCTCACTCCTAACTCTTCCAACATCATTACCCCCTGCACTAATACAAATAATGGGTTTGTTCCCATTTCCCGTCATAATATCATTCATGTTTCCAACAATATCACCAATTCCAGCTCCCGGATAGCAAACCCTTAATCTGTTCCCCCTATCTCTGGCACAAAACGTTCTGTCTAAATACCTCACCTGGGAATCTCCCACAACCAAAATTCGCGTTGGTACCTCCTTAACTTTCTGAGCAGCCTGAGGGGTCTGCGCTTCGCCGCTCCTCGCCGATTTCCGTTTCGAGTGAACTGCAGACTCACCACAGCACTTTTCCAACACGGCAAATGAATTTGCTGTCCTTAGGGCGTCTGTAGGCAGCCTTGTCAAGGTCTTCAAGACCCCTGTCCTTAACGACTATCCACGACGAGGTCTTGTTAATATTGGTCTGCTCCGTTTCTTCCCGATGTTTCAGCCGTTTCAGCTGTCGTTCTGTAAGTATGCTTTAATATACCTACTTATCTCGTCTCATTTTTCTCTTGTAATGTATCTTTATCACATCAATTCTGATTGAAATTACCTACTTAAAATTATCTGCTAGATTAAGGACCTGCCCGAAACGCTGTGCGTACTAGTGGCTTTACAAGAATGTATATACTGTACTATCCAATGTATTCTCACAAACCCAATGTACCTTCTTGTGTATATATATATATATATATATATATATAAATAAATTAAATAAATTAAATAAAAATAAGTATGGAGTGCTGTAAACTAGATTACCAAGGTTAAAGCTTTGGTATGGTGATGCAACACCTATTTAACTTCAGTCAACAGTATACATTGTTATCAACTTTGGCTTTCACTATTTAAATATTTTAATTAACTTTCTAGTTAATAGCCATATTAGCTTCCGATTAAAACTAGGCCTAAGCAGGTTAGAACATATGAAGGTAACTTCAGAAGGGCTGTTGGCCCATACAATGCAGCTCCTTATATCCACCCACTCATACTGAACAATTTACCTACGCTTGAAACTATCTAGGGATCACAAATCACAACGTGATGCATTAGATGAACAAATCCAGAAGGGCCGTGACGAGAACATAAGAACATAAGAACAAAGGTAACTGCAGAAGGCCTATTGGCCCATACGAGGCAGCTCCTATTCTATAACCACCCAATCCCACTCATATACTTGTCCAACCCGTGCTTGAAACAATCGAGGGACCCCACCTCCACAATGTTACGCGGCAATTGGTTCCACAAATCAACAACCCTGTTACTGAACCAGTATTTACCCAAGTCTTTCCTAAATCTAAACTTATCCAATTTATATCCATTGTTTCGTGTTCTGTCCTGTGTTGATACTTTTAATACCCTATTAATATCCCCCCGGTTATGTCCATTCATCCACTTGTAAACCTCTATCATGTCACCCCTAACTCTTCGCCTTTCCAGTGAATGCAACTTAAGCTTTGTTAATCTTTCTTCATATGAAAGATTTCTAATTTGGGGAATTAACTTAGTCATCCTACGCTGGACACGTTCAAGTGAATTTATATCCATTCTATAATATGGCGACCAAAACTGAACTGCATAATCTAAATGGGGCCTAACTAGAGCAAGATATAGCTTGAGAACCACACCAGGTGTCTTGTTACTAACGCTGCGATTAATAAATCCAAGTGTCCGATTTGCCTTATTACGAACATTTATGCATTGATCCTTTTGTTTTAAATTCTTACTAATCATAACTCCCAGATCCCTTTCGCAATCCGACTTCGCAATCACAACACCATCTAGCTCGTATCTTGTAACTCTATCATCATTACCTAACCTCAGAACTTTACATTTATCAGCATTAAACTGCATCTGCCAATCCTTTGACCATTTCAAAACCCTATCTAGATCAACTTGAAGTGATAGTGAGTCCTCCTCCGAATTAATTTCCCTACCGATTTTCGTATCATCGGCAAATTTGCAAATGTTGCTACTCAAACCTGAATCTAAATCATTTATATATATTATAAACAACAGAGGTCCCAGGACAGAGCCTTGAGGCACTCCACTTACAACATTTTCCCACTCTGACTTGATTCCATTTATACTAACTCTGTTTCCTTTGGTATAGCCATGCCCTAATCCAGCTTAATATAGCACCCCCAATACCATGAGACTATTTTTTTAATCAGTCTTTCATGTGGCACTGTATCAAAAGCTTTGCTAAAGTCAAGGTATACAACATCGCAATCCTTACCACTATCAACTGCCTCAACAATGCTAGAATAAAAAGATAACAAATTTGTTAAACATGAACGGCCATTTATAAAACCATGTTGCGACTCAATTATTAATTTATGTTTTTCAAGATGAAGACGAATTTTATTTGCTATTATAGATTCGAGTAACTTTCCCACAATAGACGTTAGGCTAATTGGTCGATAGTTAGACGCAAGTGATCTATCTCCTTTCTTAAAAACTGGTATCACATTAGCAACTTTCCAAAACTCTGGCACTCTGCCTGACTATTGATTTATTAAATATGGTTGACAGTGGGTCACAAAGCTCCTCTTTGCATTCTTTAAGCACCCTAGCAAACACTTCATCCGGCCCTGGGGATTTGTTTGGTTTGAGTTTTACTATTTGTTTAAGAACATCCTCCCTGGTAACTGCTAAACTCGTCAACCTGTCCTCGTCCCCACCCACATAGACTTGTTCGGCTGAAGGCATATTGTTAAGTTCCTCTTTAGTAAATACAGATACAAAATATTTATTAAAAATACTACTCATCTCTTCATCACTATCTGTTATTTGACCTGTCTCAGTTTTTAATGGACCTATCCTTTCCCTAGTCTTAGTACGATATAACTGAAAAAACCCTTTAGGATTTGTCTTTGCTTGCCCTGCTATGCGAACTTCATAGTTTCTTTTTGCTTTCCTTATCTCTTTTTTAACATTTCTAACCAGTTGTACGAATTCCTGTTCTAAAGTGACCTCCCCATTTTTAATCCTTTTGTACCAAGCTCTCTTTTTACCTATAAGGTTCTTCAAATTCTTTGTTATCCACTTTGGGTCATTTGTATACGATCTATTCAATTTGTATGGTATACTACGTTCCTGTGCTTTGTTTAGAATATTCTTAAATAAGTTATATATTGAATCCACATCGAAATCCCCATTTAAGTCACCTATCGCTGGGTTCATGTCTCGCTCCAAGACCGGCCCACACCCCATACCCAAGCCTTTCCAATCAATTTGACCCAAAAAATTTCTTAGGCTATTAAAATCAGCTTTTCGAAAATCTGGCACTTTAACAGAATTTTCTCCTACTGGTCTATTCCATTCTATGCTAAATCTGATTTCTTTGTGATCACTGCTCCCTAGCTCACTCCCTATTTCGATGTCATTAATTTGCGTTTCCCTGTTAGTTAACACTAAATCTAAAATATTATTTTCCCGTGTTGGTTCCTTAATGTGTTGCGTAAGAAAGCAATCGTCAATTAATTCTAGAAAATCTTCTGCTTCACTATTCCCTGTTTTGTTCAACCAGTTTATTCCGCTAAAATTAAAGTCACCCATGACATAAATACTGTTAGATCTAGATGCTCTAGATATTTCATCCCATAGATGCTTTGCTTCCATTCTGTCTAAATTTGGTGGCCTATATATTACTCCTATTATAATATTATTAGCTTTTTCGTTTAATTCAATCCAAATAGTTTCTGTGTGTGGCTCTGTTTTGATTCCCTCTTTGAGACTACATTTCAAATTGTCCCTAACATATATGGCTACTCCACCTCCTCGTCTAATATATCTATCTGTGTGAAATAGTTTAAATCCATATATTTGATATTCAGCTAATAGTTCTCTATTTTCTACATTCATCCACGTTTCGGTAAGTGCAATAATATCTATTTTTTCTGTGCAGACAAGAGCATTGAATTCGTTAATTTTATTTCTTAGACTTCTACTGTTAGTGTAATATATCCTAAGTGAATTGTTATTTTGCGGACCTTCTCTTTCCCTGATCGTTTTGCCAATTCCTTTCTCCCACAAACACATACTTTTATTACCTCCTTCCTCCAAATCAATTCCCATACCTCTATCTACTAACAGTTTAAACCCAAACAAACACCTCTAACCACTTCTTCTAGCGAGTTCGCAACAGCAACAACCCCTGCTCTCGATAGATGCACCCCATCACGAGCATACATTTCATTTCTTCCATAGAAGTGTTCCCAGTTGTCTATGAAAGATATTGCATTTGATTTGCAATATCTTTCCAGCCGAGGATTCTAACCTGCGTCCGAGAGCATCCCAGACGCTGCCTTAATCGATTGAGCTACAACATGGTAAAAGATTTTACCATGTGCTCAGTCTATTAAAGCAGAGTGATGCTCTTTGACGCAGGTTACAATCCTCATCACGGCCCTTGTGGATTTATCTAGGGATCCCACTTCCACATTGTTACGTGTTAATTTGTTCAACCAAAACCCTTTTGTCGAACTAGTATTTACCCAGGTCTTTCCTAAAGCTAAACTATCCAATTCATACTATACTAAACTATCTAATTTAGGAAAGTTCATACTAAACTATCCAATTTAGGAAAGCAAAAAGAAACTATGAAGTTCGCATAGCAGGGCAAGCAAAGACATCCTAAAGGGTTTTTTCAGTTATATCGTACTAAGACTAGGGAAAGGATAGGTCCATTAAAAACTGAGACAGGTCAAATAACAGATAGTGATGAAGAGATGAGTAGTATTTTTAATAAATATTTTGTATCTGTATTTACTAAAGAGGAACTTAACAATATGCCTTCAGCCGAACAAGTCTATGTGGGTGGAGACGAGGACAGGTTGACGAGTTTAGCAGTTACCAGGGAGGATGTTCTTAAACAAATAGTAAAACTCAAACCAAACAAATCCCCAGGGCCGGATGAAGTGTTTGCCAGGGTGCTTAAAGAATGCAAAGAGGAGCTTTGTGACCCACTGTCAACCATATTTAATAAATCAATAGAGTCAGGCAGAGTGCCAGAGTTTTGGAAAGTTGCTAATGTGATACCAGTTTTTAAGAAAGGAGATATATCACTTGCGTCTAACTATCGACCAATTAGCCTAACGTCTATTGTGGGAAAGTTACTCGAATCTATAATAGCAAATAAAATTCGTCTTCATCTTGAAAAACATAAATTAATAATTGAGTCGCAACATGGTTTTATAAATGGCCGTTCATGTTTAACAAATTTGTTATCTTTTTATTCTAGCATTGTTGAGGCAGTTGATAGTGGTAAGGATTGCGATGTTGCATACCTTGACTTTAGCAAAGCTTTTGATACAGTGCCACATGAAAGACTGATTAAAAAAATAGAGTCTCATGGTATTGGGGGTGCTATATTAAGCTGGATTAGGGCATGGCTATACCAAAGGAAACAGTTAGTATAAATGGAATCAAGTCAGAGTGGGAAAATGTTGTAAGTGGAGTGCCTCAAGGCTCTGTCCTGGGACCTCTGTTGTTTATAATATATATAAATGATTTAGATTCAGGTTTGAGTAGCAACATTTGCAAATTTGCCGATGATACGAAAATCGGTAGGGAAATTAATTCGGAGGAGGACTCACTATCACTTCAAGTTGATCTAGATAGGGTTTTGAAATGGTCAAAGGATTGGCAGATGCAGTTTAATGCTGATAAATGTAAAGTTCTGAGGTTAGGTAATGATAGAGTTACAAGATACGAGCTAGATGTTGTGATTGCGAAGTCGGATTGCGAAAGGGATCTGGGAGTTATGATTAGTAAGAATTTAAAACAAAAGGATCAATGCATAAATGTTCGTAATAAGGCAAATCGGACACTTGGATTTATTAATCGCAGCGTTAGTAACAAGACACCTGGTGTGGTTCTCAAGCTATATCTTGCTCTAGTTAGGCCCCATTTAGATTATGCCGTTCAGTTTTGGTCGCCATATTATAGAATGGATATAAATTCACTTGAACGTGTCCAGCGTAGGATGACTAAGTTAATTCCCCAAATTAGAAATCTTTCATATGAAGAAAGATTAACAAAGCTTAAGTTGCATTCACTGGAAAGGCGAAGAGTTAGGGGTGACATGATAGAGGTTTACAAGTGGATGAATGGACATAACCGGGGGGATATTAATAGGGTATTAAAAGTATCAACACAGGACAGAACACGAAACAATGGGTATAAATTGGATAAGTTTAGATTTAGGAAAGACTTGGGTAAATACTAGTTCAGTAACAGGGTTGTTGATTTGTGGAACCAATTGCCGCGTAACATTGTGGAGGTGGGGTCCCTCGATTGTTTCAAGCACGGGTTGGACAAGTATATGAGTGGGATTGGGTGGTTATAGAATAGGAGCTGCCTTGTATGGGCCAATAGGCCTTCTGCAGTTACCTTTGTTCTTATGTTCTTATGTTCTTATACCCTTTGTTTCGGGGTCGTCTTGTGCACACTCTTAATACCCCATTAATATTCCCTTATGTCCATTTGCCCACGTTTACACCTATCATGTCACTAATTTTGCCTTTTTAGATCCATGCATTTATGCCTTTTCAATCTTTTCATACAACACTTTCCCAATTTGTGGGGTCAACTCATCCTACGTTGAATGCATTATTTTATAGCCGTTCTATAGCATGCCAACCAGAACTGCATCACCTAAATGGGGCTTTAACAAGAGCAAGATAACCTGGAGAATACCAGGCTATTTTATTACTAGTGCTTTGACAAATCACCGTCCCATTTGCCCCAATTATGAACATTTATGCATTTTTTATCAAACTCTGGTCCCTCTTGTAATCCACACCATCTAGCTCTTATCTGTACTATCATTTCCTAGCCTCAAAACCTTGTATTTGTCAGCATTAGACTGCATCTGGCAATTATACCATTTCAAAACCATCCTCTAAGTGATAAAAAAATCGGGAAAGAAATACTTATTTTGCAATTCTGCAATTATTCCTGCTCCAACATCTTCAACCGAGGTCCCAGAATAGCCTTGAGGCACCAACAATATTTCCTTTAACACCATTTATACTAACCACTTTGGTATAGCAATGCTCTAAACTTCATACAGCACCCAATGTTTTGAGCCTATCATTTTTTTCCATTTGCCACTATCAAAAAGTTTTGCTAAAGTCATGGTACACATCACAAACCTTATCACCATTTACACAACTATGCAAGTGTTACATCATTAACAGCTAATAGTAGAACTATGCAATTTATGCACCTCTTTATCAAAATGAGTTCCCTGTTGGGTTATTTGTGGACCTGCGTAAAGCTTTCGATACTGTCAACCACCAAAACCTTCTTAAATTACATCATTATGGTGTCAGAGGACACTCCCTACAATACCTCAAATCCTACCTTACTGACAGGCTCCAATGTGTTTCTGTGAATAATACAATTTCTCCCACACTACCCATCAACATTGGTGTTCCCCAGGGCAGCATACTTGGCCCTCTCTTTCTCATCTACATTAATGACCTTCCAAATGCCTCCCAACACCTCAAACCAATTCTATTTGCTGATGACAACCTTCATTTACTCCAGTCCTGATCCCCTTGCTCTAAATGCCACAGTAAATACTGAGCTTAATAAAGTCCATCTGTGGCTAACTGCCAACAAACTCACCCTTAACATTGACAAAACTTTCTATATTCTGTTTGGCAATAAATCCTCTAGTCAAATAAATCTCAAAATAAACAATACCCAAATTTGTAACAAATTAGATGGCAAATTCCTTGGCATTCTCATTGACCACAAGCTGAATTTCCAGGGACACATTCTAAACATATCAAAAAAAGTTTCAAAAACTGTGGGCATTCTTTCTAAGATCAGATATTATGTACCACGCCCTGCCCTGGTGACTATTACTCCCTTATCTATCCATATCTCAACTATGGTATTTGTGCTTGGGGCTCTACTACCCAAAATCACTTACGTCCTCTAATTACTCAACACAAAGCTGCTATTAGGACAATATCCAATTCTGGCCCCAGACATCACTCTGTACCCCTACTCAGATCTCTGAATATGTTAGACATTAAGTCACTGCACATTCTCTCATGTGTATTACACATATATAAAACGCTAAACTATAATGCCAATCTTGATCTCAAAAGCTTCATAGAAGGTTGTAACAGAACCCATGAGCACCACACCAGAAATAAATACAGTTTTGATATTCCTAGAGTACGACTTAAACCAGAAATGCTCTACAAATCAAGGGGCCCAGAATGTGGAATGACCTTCCCAACCATGTTAAAGACTGTACCTCTCTCAACCAGTTTAAGTTAAAAACGAAGCTATACCTAATAAATTCCATGTAACCCACCTTACCCCTCTGTTGTCAACCCATGTATGTTTGTTTTTTTGTGTTTTTCAAATCAACGCTGTTTGAATGTAATTCTGTAATAATTTGTAATTGTGCTGCTTTTTCAACAATGTTCCCCCCTCTTTTACCTCTATTTTTTATATGTACTCATCACATCTTTTCTTTTTACCCATTAGTTTTAAGCTTTAGTCATTAATGTTTTTCCTGCCCGAAACGCTTTGCGTAATAGTGGCTTTAGGCATTGTATGTACTAGCTCTATCTATAAAGCCAACAAACTTTGTAAACTCTGTATGTACCTTACCTAAATAAAAAATATTTATTAATAATAATATTAATAATAATATTAATAATAATATTATTAATAATAATAATAATAATAATAATAATAATAATATTATTAAATAATAATATTAATAAATATTAATAAATATTAATATTATATGATTTTTCCAAGAGGAATACAAATATTTGTAGTTTTAATATTAAAGTAACTTCCCACAATAGACCAAGCTAATTGGCCGTTAATTTGACAAGGAAATTAAACCTTACCTTGATGTGCTTCCGGGGCTTAGCGTCCCCGCGGCCCGGTCGTCGACCAGGCCTCCTGGTTGCTGGACTGATCAACCAGGCTGTTCGACTTGGCTGCTCGCAGCCTGACGTATGAGTCACAGCCTGGTTGATCAGGTAACCTTAGAATAACTTAAAAAAATTCTTTAAAATTTTCGTTTTCCTTTGAAACTGGTACCACATTAGTACCGTCACACGTCTAGTACTGCCTGACTAATAAGTGATAAACTTCTCAAAGCTGCCCTTTTTTTAAGCACCCTGGCAAAAACTATCAGACTAGAGTTACCATTTGTTTAAATAAACCACCATCCTCCCTGGTAACTGCTGAATTAGCCAACCTGTACTCCCAAAGTCTTGTTCGGCTGATAATGTTTAGTAAATACAGAATAAAAACCTAGTTCTCCGTTATCACTTCTGACAGTTTCAGATAGACCTCAAACTTTCCCTAATCTATTCGATACATCACCTTTTGTCTGTCCTTAACTGAGCAACCCGTTCTCGCAAATTCGTAAAGTCAATATTGACTTAATATGTGCATAGGTGACTTAAAATGGATACCCTTAAAAAGATTCATAGAAAACACCGACCTAACCTTGTTAGTATCTTAAGATAAGCATCTTATTGCTTCGTAATTACAATTATTACTTAACCTATACCTATTATAGGTTAGGTAATAATTGTAATTACGAAGCTATAAGATGCTTATCTTAAGATACTAACAAGGTTAGGTAAGGTCGGTTTTTTCTATGAATCTTTTTAAGGGTATCTATTGTGTTAAGTATGTCACCTATGCACATATTTAATAAGTCAATATTGACATTAAATTTGCGAGAACGGGTTGCCAACTGAGAAGTACACTTAAAAACTCCAGCCGCACGTTAGGCGTAATTAAAGGGACGGCCTCTGCTGAAGAGGCTTTTTAAAAGCTCAAAACAATCGGATTAAGCGTCTAACGTGGTTGCCTAGGACATGTTCCCACATAGGTATAAGCCTATGAAACCGCCTTAGCCGTACTGTTTAAACCGCTTTCAAAAGTGCGGGAATTGACAAGACCATTACTACATGGCCTTTTCAAGGTCACTAGGGGTTCTGGCACATTTTAATTTTTTTTTTTTTAAATTTTGCCCCGAGGGGCGAGTTTATTGGGCAGCGCCACTCATCTTTTGAGTGGACACACCGCCATAGCAGCATGTACAACACTCGCCTAGAGGAAGAAAACCCGCTGGGTTCATCCTGTCACTTGTACCCAGACACAGCTGGAACTTTCCTTAACTGTCAAGTTAACAGCTCTTCAAACGAAGATTAACATCCATCAACCCTAAAAAAGCTTAAGTTATTCCGCAAGATAACGATCTGTGCAATTATGTTTCAAACCGTATGTAGTTTACACAGGTAATTTACTTTTATCTACACAATTTCCCTCCCCCCCCCCCTTTTTATTACTAGCGATACCCATTAAATAAATCTCAAACAAAACCTAACTAAACAGCCTAAAATTGGTTATTAGCACAAAAGAATTACAAAGACGCGCTTTAAAAAGCTACAAGACTCGCTACTTACCCGCTAGTCTACCACACTGGCCTTCACATCCTCTTCCAACACAATACAAACAGTTACTACCGATCTTGACCCGCAACAAGCCTCACATCACTTACTTTGTCCAGAAACATATATAGACTAGCAACTGACCATAACACTCATGTATTGTATATAGAATAACGCGGGGTTAATGTTTAGTGCTGCTGTCAAAATATAGATGGCGCACACCCTAATGGTCATGCCAATGGACTCACCTAGTTGTGCTTACGGGGCTGAGCTTCGACTATTTCTGCCCGAAACGCTTTGCGTAATAGTGGCTTTAGGCTTTGTATATACTAGCTCTATCAATAAATAAATCAATGTTTGTATCTCACCTTGTATGTATGTACTTTACCTGAATAAACATTTTGATTCTGATTTTGATTTTTGATTTTGATATTTGGTCCCGCCCCTCAGCTGTCAATCAATTGGTGTACAAGCTCCTGAACCTGTATCATGAACCTGAACCTTATATTCTTATATAACATCATTATGTTATATAAGAACATAAGAATTAAGGTAACTGCAGAAGGCCTATACGAGGCTGTTCCTATTTACCGTGATAAGTTTTTCCAGCTGGATTTTAATATTTAACAGTTTTGGCATGTACAGCTTCGGCACGTTTCCTATCACCTAATACATAAGAACATATGACTAAAGATAACTGCAGAAAGCCTATTGGCCCATACGAGGCATCTCCTATTTATAACCACGCAATATCCCACCCACATACATGTCAAATTCAAAATTCAAAATTCCGGCCTCTTGGTCGGGTACATTATGTGTTATGTGGTCTCTCACTTATTAGTTACTCTTTGTGTCCTGCCTGTTATATCCTAGTGTTATATAATTACTCACATTTGCATTCGGCCTTAATTCTAGTAACAGTTAAGCTTTACGTTTCTGCAGAATTAGTTTCCATGTCACTATAGGCTAAGGTCTCATAATTACTACGGGTGTACCTTTTATGTTAAATCTAGTCCTCGGACTTGGAATTGTTACTGTTAATTCTTACTTTATATATTTACATGTTCTGCAGAATTTAATCTTCAATAAACTTTAACGCCCCATACTGCCAGTATCTTTCTCCCCCTGGTCAGAAATTATGTACCACGCCCTGCCCTGGTGACTCTCTATTACTCCCTTATCTATCCATATCTCAACTATGGTATTTGTGCTTGGGGCTCTACTACCCAAAATCACTTACGTCCTCTAATTACTCAACACAAAGCTGCTATTAGGACAATATCCAATTCTGGCCCCAGACATCACTCGGTACCCCTACTCAAATCTCTGAATATGTTAGACATTAAGTCACTGCACATTCTCTCATGTGTATTATACATATATAAAACGCTAAACTATAATGCCAATCCTGATCTCAAAAGCTTCATAGAAGGTTGTAACAGAACCCATGAGCACCACACCAGAAATAAATACAGTTTTGATATTCCTAGAGTACGACTTAATCAAACCAGAAATGCTCTACAAATCAAGGGGCCCAGAATGTGGAATGACCTTCCCAACCATGTTAAAGACTGTACCTCTCTCAACCAGTTTAAGTTAAAAACGAAGCTATACCTAATAAATTCCATGTAACCCACCTTACCCCTCTGTTGTCAACCCATGTATGTTTTTTGTTTTTTTGTTTTTCAAATCAACGCTGTTTGAATGTAATTTTCTGTAATAATTTGTAATTGTATTTGTGCTGCTTTTTCAACAATGTTCCCCCCTCTTTTACCTCTATTTTTTATATGTACTCATCACATCTTTTCTTTTTACCCATTAGTTTTAAGCTTTAGTCATTAATGTTTTTCCTGCCCGAAACGCTTTGCGTAATAGTGGCTTTAGGCATTGTATGTACTAGCTCTATCTATAAGCCAACAAACTTTGTAAAATCTCTTTATGTATGTACCTTACCTAAATAAAAATTATTATTATTATTATTATTATTATTATTATTATTATTATTATTATTATTATTATTATTATTATTATTATTTTACATCAGTACAGTAAATGTTTTAAGTAGCGAACGCATACTAACGAATAACGATTAGTATAGACCAACACTATTGTTCTATGAAGTCGATTTAACTTCCAGACATGTATTTTTCAATAAGTCTTAAATATTTTCTGGCTAGTTATGTTAGATATTATTAGAAATACGTATTCTACTTGTTAATATAATAAACTAAATTTGCGATCATTTAAGGAGAGAAGTGCGACGACTGGATCACTGTGTAGGATACAAGACACTCTGTACATTGACAACATCGCACACTAATATTTTTACCACTTCGGACACCAGCTTTCGACGTTTCGCAAATGTGTACGTGTTCCATATTAAAACAACACTATAATGCTATTAACAATTAAAATCTTCTATTTAACAGGCATATAGTTATTAAATAAAGTTTAGTGATGTAATAGACATAATCTGGAGTACAATGTACCTCTTAATATATGTTATGTACTCTCGCAACCCAATGTACCTTCTTGTATATAAATAAATAGATTTCAACTGTAAGGGGGTATGATTTGCACCTTGTTATTCTAATAATGGATAAATAATTCTAATAATGGAAGCGCTAATTATATGAACAAGTGCCATGTATTTATTCAGACGAGAACTACAGCGAACACAAACCAGCGCATATACGAACGGAATGGTTTGTATGTACAAACTTCTCAGTGAACGAAGTTGTTTCTAGCCCGGTATCCGAAATTGCAGTATACGACTTGACCAGTCCCCCCATTTCTAGCCCACCAGGGAATCGTTTCCGGGATCCCCGATTGTGAGTCGAGAACTTAGTTATGAGGGGCAAGAGGAAACAGCAGGTGTTACACATGATACATCAAAGTGTAGCCTGGCATGACAGGATAATAATAATAATAATAATTATTATATTTATTCAAAAGAATGTGTATACGAAGAACATATGAGTAATGTACAATTGTAGAGACAGGAGTTACACATCCCAATGAAGCCACCATTACGCAAAGTGTTTCATGCGAAACTTAAAATAAATTGTCACATCGAGTGTTCACCAACCTGTACAGAAGTTGCATGCAAATTTTGTCAACTTGAGTGTGGATCACTTCTGACCCAAAATGCTGCATTAACAGATTTTAAACCTCAAACTAATTTTTTTTGGACTCCCTATTCACAAATACATCCATTCAACAACATAATCATACCATTTTGGCATACTTGTGTTAATCCGGTGATTTTCCAGAATTTGTATGGCTATCATCAAGCTAGTTATGCAGGCATGCCATAGGGAAAAGGTTGCAGATTCAGTTCTTTGGCAGTACAGTATAGTCTAAGGGCTTTGGCAACATTTCCTTAGACCTGATGCACATGTTCATCTAGCAGTAAATATGTACCTGAGAGTTAAACAACTGTTGTTTCCTGCATCATGGGAAACGTCAGTAATTGGCCTAAGGGAAATATCGACAAGCTTAACAGGCTTCCAATTCCCTACAATGGAAAACTGTAAACCATTTCTATTCTCATTTGTGTTGGCTTCACTTGTACATCACCAATATTTGAAATGTCTCTTCAAGTTTCTTTTATTGTTGTCATAATTTTGTGATATTCAAGCTATTTAACAATTTAACATTTTTAGATTTGTCTTTTACTTCATTAGTGGATATGTAACGAAGGAAACCTTTTCATCATTAAGAATGATAAAGAAAAGTAATAATTTTTCCTTTTCACCCACCTTCTCCCTCCCAGAACTGCTACAGAAAGCTGTATGATATCAAAAATGGCTAATCTGACTCGCCGATTTATTGGTAAGTAGTTGTTAACACAGGTTTTCATGTCAAGAGTTTTCGAAAGAGAAGCTATTTTTGAACTAACTGTTTTTGTTTCTCCCAGAGCTATCAGCTAGGGTTCACCCCAGATGCTGTACAGATGCCAGGCACTCTGTGACCTACACTTTACAGTGCCTGAATCTTTTCAAATTGTCTTGCTTTGTGATCGAGGAGCAGAACCGGAGGAGAGTACTGTACTCTCAATCCTACACCAGATTGGCTGCTGTATAAAGTAAAAATGGTGCTACATAGTCTCCCTGGCTTGGTGCCTTCTTTTAATAGTTACTTTATAAAGTAAAAGTGCAGAAACAAGTAATTTAATACTTGTTTAAACAATAATTAGTCACCAGAGAAAGCATTTACTGTTTTGCAAATTGCTTCTGTTCTAGAGTAAAGTCACCAGTTAATCTACTGGACACTATTTTTTTATCGACAAATTTAAGGTTATATTTGATTTATTTTTGTCACTTTTGTTTTAGGCAGGTATATGGACTTTAAAATCAGGTAAATCACCTAGATTTTAAATCCAGGTAAATTCAGGTAAATTGTTGAATAATACTGAAGTAAACATATTGAAAGATGCATCATGGGTAACAAAGTATGTCCAGAGAGCTGTTATTCAGTTGATTTCCTTTAATGTTATCCTTACCCACTGGAGCACATGCACTTACAAATACATTTCAGTACAGTACCTATGATGCTTTGAAGCCAACATATTCTTGGAGTAACACACACACTCATAACTCAACATGTTCTCCCTCATTCTCTCATGTTAACAAAGTCAACTATTGTGGAGTTCATTTCCGCCTCAATTGGTGTATGGTAGAAGTGTGGCCATCAAGAGATTGCAGGGAGAGATTTTCGTGAATTAAATATGATATCCCATACCGGGGTGCTAAGGCTCCTATAACAAAAATTCCCCCAATGTGTGTGTTAGCTTTGGTGGTACAGTAGCATCCTTGTAGGAACTTCAATTTGTCTTGTTTATCTTTTCCAGAATATCTTAAAGTTCTAAGATTATGACTGTCAAAGTAATAAATCATTGACAACAATAAGGTGGCCTGTGGTGCAGTGATTAGTACAGTTATCTCACTGTTGTTTGTACCCAAGTTTGAGTCCCAAGCAATGCAAGATATCTGGATACTTTTCATTACATCTGATGCCGCTGTTCACCTAGCAGTAAATGGATACATACCTAGGACTTTGGCAACTGATGTGGGTTTCATCCTTGGGAAGATTAGTACTGTAGTAGGCCTAGGGAAGCCTCGATAAGCCTAACTGGCTTCCTGTCTCCAGCAGTGGAAAACCTATAGTTGTTACTCTTAAAAAGTCTTGAATGTGTGTTTAGAGCGTAAAAGCTAATAGCAACATATCTTGGCAGGTAGGAACAATGCTCTGGATGAAGACAAAATTGAGGCACTTGGAGAAGGGACTCATGATGCACCACCAGTTAACCACTTGGATGTGGTTAACTACAGTCCCTCTTCCCCTTCCACAGTACTGAAATATCAAAAGCAGTGTCCTGCAAAACAGCAACATTCTGGGATTAATGCTTCTCCCTTTATTCACAGTCAACACTTGCCTCAGATAGTGCCATTATCATACCATTCTGTACATACCAGCCCACATACATCTTCATCATGTTTGCATAGAGCTGTCAGTACACCATTGGCTCAATTGTATTCCACTGAAATTGAGATACGTGACTCGAATAACTCAAGAGCAGAGGTACCTCAGGATAATAAATTAGGCACATCTACAGTAATAGAGTGTCCAGACCTTTGTTCATTAAATAATAAAGCAATGATGCTACAGTATTCTCACAGTGAAGTAGCTAAGTCAGACAAATCTCTTGAAAATGGACAACATTATACAAAGATAAATGAACACTGGACAAAAAACCTAAGGAAAAGAAAGAAAAACCTTGGCTGGGCATACACTTCACAAAAAGGTAAAGACATTAAAGCCAAAATATACAAGCCAATCCTGCAGTGTTGCAGTTTTAAATGTTTTCAGAATTTTAGCTCTGACTGTCAAAAACATATATTCTCCAAGTTTTGGAATATGGGTGACTGGAATAAGCAAACCAAGTTTTTATGGGATTATATTAATATTGAAAAAGCTGCTAGGCAAAAAGCCAATTCAGCTTCTAGGCGAGTTCATACCAGGCAGTTTTACTTGCCCAATTTACAAAGTGATAAGTCCAAAGTTTGTAAGAAAATGTTTCTGGCTGTGCTACAGATATCAAATGGGAGACTAAATTATGCACTCAATCAGAAATTAGTAGCCAGACCGAGTGAGCTGCCCAAAGATAAGAGAGGTCTTAACACACCCACCAACAAAACGTCTGAAGCCGCTATGAATGTAGCCAAAATGTATATTCACTCATTACCTCATAATGAAGTTTATCAGGAAAAAAAGGCAAAGAGTTCTGTTCTTCTGGGAGTAACTACTAAGAAAACTTATGCTGTATATACCAAATTTTGTGTAGAAGCAGGAAAGCCAATAGTTAGTATTAAAGTATTTAGGAAGCTGTTGCCAACAAGCAGAAGAAAAATTACTATAAATGAATCTTTAGTACCTAAACAAGCAAATGAAGCAGGCAACAGTCAGTATGCAGTCGAAGTTGAAAATACACAGTTCGAAGAAAGCTACAAATTGTCTGAGAAAAATACTGTGCTGAGTTATAAGGACATGCAGACAGAGACAACTACATGTTTTGAAATGATCAGAAGACAGACGTCATCACAAGTGACAGATTCTGCATCTTCAAATACACATCATGCAAAAGTTCCACAACATGCAGATAATCACCTAGAAGGAAGGAAGCAGGAGGGTAAGTTAAGTATTCGCAAAATACGTAAACAACTTCGTAATGAAGGAAAGAGCTATGTGGCTCAATCAGGTAAAATTGTTTGGGGAAAGGAATTTTTACCACAGTATACCTGCTGCATTAGTAAATGCCATCTGCTTATACCAGTGGAACAACAAGAAATTTTATTTAGACAGTATTGGTCATTGGGTACATGGAACCTTCAAACAGAGTTTCTTTGGAATCATATAGAGGTCAATGACACAAAAACAAAAACCTCCCTAAAATCAGAATCACGTCGTATTCATACCAGAACATTTTTACTGCCTAACTTTAAAGGTGAAAGGAAAAAGGTTTGTAAGGGCCTCTTTTGCTCGACACTTCAAGTATCAAATGGTAGACTGTCCAGGGCAATTAGTCAAAAAGGGATTAATCCAGCAAATGTTCCTCAAGATAAGCGTGGAAAAACTTCTCTGCACACAACTTCTCGAGAGGATTCAGCATTCATGAAGAGTCAGATTAAACAGTTAGTGCAACAGCAAGAGGGTCATTCTGTCATATCCAGGAGTTATAAATCACTGTTAGGTATGACAGTTAAGAATGCCCATGAAACATACAGTAATTCATGCATACAGACTGGAAGAAAGTCTCTTTGCTATACAGTATTCTGCCAAGCCGTCCACAAAGAGCTGGAGGTGTCTGCAAGCAGAAGCTGCTCATCATCTTGCCTTCAGTGACTAACATGGTCAGAACTACTGTTGTACAGTGGCAGGTATTGCTTATTATTCTTGTTTTTGTCAGATGCCAATAATAGGTTCTTTATATAAAGATTGCTGTATCATACCTGTAAATTGTAAGATATATTTTTATTTCTTCAAATGTGGTGTATCAATGTGGCTGTGTCCTTTGCCATCTGTCTTTTAATATTTGGTTTTCACTAAGAATATATTTCATCTTTGATTTTAGGGTCATTAAGTCAAAAAACAAGTTCACAGTAGTGTGTGTGTGTGTGTGTGTGTGTCTTGCTTCCTGTGGCAGGGAATTAAAATAATGTTTACAACAGGCATGTCAAATATGCGGCCCTTTGCAAGCACACCTGTAGCCCGCACATTACTGCACAATTAACTGATCTTAATTTGAAATTACAAAGTAAAAACAAACTCATAACTCAGTTGTATGATTACATCAAGTACAGTACTTCATTACAAAACTAAACTTATGGAAGTCACAGTTGTCAAATGAAAATTTAGTTAAAATATATTTTCTCGCACGGAAAGTCGGTTAACTTAGACTGCGGAAGTAAACAAGAAAGATTTGAAGTGGACTTATTTTATATTGTAAAAGTTTCCACTGGAACAGTTGATCTAGCTAAATAAATGAGTTCCAGTAAACAGTACAGTAATATGCTATTAATTTTCCTAAGTGCATGCTGCCGCAAAGGAGGCTATCCGCACTTGTCCCATTTTGCACAACGGTGTTCCTTATTTCGACTTCTACTCAGTTATTCATTCCTCAATTTGTACCCGTTAGCAGGATCACTGGTCTTCTGTTACTGGTAACAAGCTGCATGCTCTTAAGGGTAGTGTTCCCCATGGCCTTCCTCCTACCACCATAACCAGCAGTGGGAAATGGTTCTGGGGAGGTTACATATTGCCCATACCCATTTAACTCACAGGGACTTAATGGAGCGCTGCCTACTACCAACTACTAACCTTTCCTAGGCTAGCAGGCCACAACAGTTGCCTAACTCCCAGATGCGTATTAACTGCTATGTGAACAGAGGTACTGTACTGCCGAAGAAAATCAAACCGGAGATATTTTAGCTGTCATTTAGTACTGACATTGATGGTCATCTCAGTTGCCTGTGACATGCCTCTTGTTGAGTCCACGGTATCATCCTGCCACATGCGGGCAGCATGTGTTGATGGTGGATGTTGACTTCAACCAGACGTCTTGGCTACGTCCGGTAGGAGAAACAATATATAAAACTCATCAACACACCACATCCAGTTCTAACACCATACACTAATTCAATGATCTTCACTCTTTCATACTCATGTTCATTCTAGTTATGTGCCTTTACCACCAACATTCATTTCCATCTGCTGACTCATTGCAAATATGCCACCAGACCATATGTAGGCCTGCACCCACCAGTGCTGGATTATGGTTTCCTATAGTCAGGGACATGAAGCCTGCTAGATTCATTGAGGTTCTCCTAGGCCAACTATTATTAATCTTTCCCAGGATGTAACCCCACATCAGTTTCCAAACTACAGAGCACCTCTTTTCTGCTAGGTGAACAGAGGCATCAGGTGAAAGGAAACATTTTCAAAACATTTCTGTCCTTCTTGGGAATTGAACATACAATAGTACACATATTTATACTCCTGTAATTATGAGAGAAATGGATAACATTCCTATTTATCTGGATACAGGGTGTTCAGGATGCCATAGTACAGCAACCATTCTTTTGTAATTTAACTTTTTTCAATTTATTTCATAAGTTTTACAGTAAACCTAATATAACTACTGTATTTAAGTCCATTAAAAATGTCAATACTTCAATATTAAGTGTTTGGAGACTTTACTTTCATATGCATTAGAGAACTTTGGGGGCAGTCTTATCAAGGGCCTCCTATGTGACCAGTTTCTCTCTTGCTCTTCTTATTGCCTGCTCACTCAGGTTCCTTTTCAGGGCTCTGTGGCACAACCTATTTTTATGATTATTGGATCTTGGCAACTTTACATCTTGGGTCTTTTCCATGTCTTGTCCTGTTCCCTGTATGCGTAGCAAGTGTAGTGTAAATTCCAGTTGTTCCTAATTTTTTAGGGCTGTATGGGATTACCTTCTGAGGCTCTGTTCCTTAATTTTTGTTCCATGTTCCTTTGAGTTTAGCCACGGTGTTAAGAGTTTTCCCCTGGGTTGTCCATTTGTGTATGTTTCATATTTCTTATAGAGCCAATGACCCACGCATTTTAGTGATCTTGACAGCAATTTGATCATCCAGGTCTACAACAAATATATAAACATATAAACCCTATGTTTCTGGCATGTTAATAGGATGCTCATGACCTGTTACCTTCCTGCTTTCCTTCATCTGTGTTGGCACTGTCTTACATGAGACTGCCTGACTGGTGTATGATGTTCATCTTTCATTGGTTCCAGGTTCTGAGGTACAGTACTGGATATGCCTATCGTAGATTTTGTTTGCAATTCAGTGTCAAACATTACTTGAAGGGAGGTCTAATGTTGTGTAATGTTCCTCAAATTATTTGAATGGTGATACACTTCGAAAGTGGGCAGATCTCTGATCCAAACATGCTCCATAACCCATTGAGAAGGTAGGACACTATCTACTGTAGGCCAGGTGGGCCTAAATAATCACAAGGAATCTGACATGTTAGCTCATGCCGGTGACCCAAGTTCAGGGAAGCTGCTGTTTTGTTTTATTTTTTTACAGTGATAGCATATTCTGTACAGTATTCCAGAAAACTAAATTAATTTCTTAGTTCCATCACTTTGTTGTATCTAAATTTCAACATTATATTCAGTTTATTTTTATGGAACCATGTGCAGAAATGAATTTATAAACTTCGAAAGGCACTTCGATATTCATCAGACATGTTATTTGTCAATCATAGTTGATCAATTCCAACCAGTGTCATCCTTGCTTGTAATAAAATTGTTCATGCACCTTTAACCATATCCCTCACTCTAAGAAATTATTATTTTGAATGTAAATTTGGGACCTGTGTTTTAGGTGGTTTCCATACGTAAATTGAGATAAATTTCACAAATTCTTTTCCCAGAGAATGTTGCAAGCTAGTATCAGTATTATGTATGTTCACTGGAGTATGTGATATTCATCTTATCAAAAATACTTGAATTATTATTCTTAAAGATTATTTCATATATTCACCCCCAACCAAGGATTGTGTATGAAGCATGTGTCTTTTACAGACATTGGTGCAAATCTGACTGATGATATGTACCAGGGAGTTTATCATGGAAGCAAGAAACATGTAGCGGACTTAGATGACGTTCTGAAGCGAGCATGGGAAGCAGGATTAAGCAAAATGATAATTACGGGAACTAGTCTCTCAGACAGCAAGACAGCCTTAGAACTTGCCAAAAGCAATGGTAAATATCACAGAATATATTTAGATATGGTAACTTTTCAGCATAAATGCAGGCATGGTGCATGTGCCTCATCCCTAGATGAGTTTAATATACAGTATCTGAATTTAAATTGCAAAGTGAGGTTTGATAGACATTTTACAATACCAGTAAGTTCATGATGAACAATCTTTGCTTCACTGAGCATTGTTTCATTGATTTTCTTTTATACTAATACGTACAGTACTGTAAATACAAAGTATAGGGTGAACATTTTGTCACAAATAATCTTCATTGCACAATATAACACTTAAGTAAACAGTATACCGTATTTGCCGGCATATAAGACGCCCCTTTTTTTATTTTTAAATGTATAAAAAAATTGCCCTGTGTCTAATGTGACCAAATTACGGATGTGAGACCGAGCGCCGTAGGCTTGGGAGCCAGACGAGCATGCTGGATTAGTTCACTAGGCATAAAAATTTTTGCTAATGATAAAATATTGAAAACAAGCCAAATTAATACAGTAAATTGTGTTACTAATAATAAAATATTGAAAACAAGCCGAGTTATCACAGTCTGTTATCACAAACTTATGAAAAATGGCTTACGATACGTTGGCAGTTATGAAGGAAGCTCACATCATCTCATCACCTTACCCAGCATAGTAGTAGTAGGCATCCATCAGTCTCAGGAGACTATGGTGTTGCACTCTGGTTGTCGGTCTGGAGTGGCCTCACCAGGGTGCAAAGCATGGGTAGGTTGATATGGAGAAGAAACTGTTACCCAGGCAGCAGGTCCCCACCTCTCCATGGCGCCGAAAGTCTCCAATGGAAAGGCAAATGCCAATACGATTGGTTCCAGTGCCGTCGCAGGAACTGTAAGTTCCAGGGTTAACCTCGAAGTTAGTGAAAAAGGGCACAGGGATCTCCAAACCCGGAAACCACCGTGGACAGGGCTGGAGAAGAACCACCCCATCTAGGGTATGAATGACTCCAGCCTCCTGAAGCACAGCCTGGGCTGCACGACCCTCGAGAGGCAGACGTCCCCGTCCCGCACCTACGGGTACCAGACAGTGATCGTCACAGCCCTCTTTCACCCGAGGCCGGCTTCCTTCAAGACCAAACAGAAGGAAGAGTGATAATTATTAAATGCAACCCACATCTGATATGTCATGCATTATTTAATGACTGTGTTACCTTTATGAAAGATTTATTCATTATCTACATGAAAATGCTCCTAGAAATTTGAAAGGAATGTTAAACTTTCATCTGCCTGTCTGCCATTTGCATTGGGTGAATGACAATAAAACCAAGTTACAGATCTGCTCCTGTGCCAGGTAAGTTGACTATGGGCTCATCATAACCTGTGCTACATTACTTGCTTTTGTTCAGAGTAGTTGAATCTCAAAGAAAAAAAACAATAAAACCAGAGCGCTGTGATGGTGCGCCATCACTGGGTGCACCGCCCCGATGGCCTGTTGCGGCAACACAATACATCACATACAGAAATACAGTACAAGTTTCACCACCTGTATAGCAATTCTCTTGCCCAAAATATGAACAACTATACAACTGATCTTAGAGGAAGTAAGAGTTGGGGTACAAAAACCACTTTAAAATATCTTTCAATAAATGTATGATGAAACGTGCTAAAATAGCTTTTCCTCAAAATATCCTTGTAAAATAGGGATGTGTCTTATACAAGGGTGCATCTTCTACGCCGGCAAATGTGATATTTTCTTTAAAGATAGGTACAGTAAATAATTCCACTTCTTTGGCATAACTTTATCACTGGATGAAGTCATTAATAGTAAAAAAATACTCTCATTAAGCAATTTGTAAGAATAATTTAGAACAAATGTTTGTAATTCTCAAGCAAAATGTACTGGCATTAAGAGCAAAACATTTAATTAAACTGCAATTCATTTCAAGTTTCAATACCAACAACTCTAATTTGTATACAATGTATATGACACCATACATTATATTCAGGATGTATGCAGCATCTACCATTAGGCAATTGGAAAGTGACTTAATTTATGACAGAAGTGCAAATGTTAACGTGATTTATATAAACAATTTGAATCCCTCAGGACAGCTGTATAGTACAGTCGGATGCCACCCAACCCGCTGTGACGAATTTGAAAAGGATGGCACTGACCCAGATACTTATCTAGAGAACCTATTACAACTGGCTTTAGATAACAGAGACAATGTGATTGCCATTGGCGAGTGTGGCTTGGACTATGATCGTACACAGTTCTGTGCTCCAGATATTCAAAAAAAGTAAGGCATTTGGTGTTTTGGTTATTCCTCTTAAAGTTATCTATTTGTGTAATTACCCTGTATTACATTCCCTACTTCTCACTGATACTATTTTTACACTCTACTGTATCTCCTGAGCTTATAAAAAATTATTTTAGTGTATAGATTCTGATGTGTTTCTTGTCTGCATTCGATGAAATGCAATTTGAGGCAACTTAAGATATATACAGTATCAGAATGGACTTGGGTGGTAAATTTTTTCTGCACATTTTCTTGTTCATCATTTTTGCCATCCTTAGATGAGTTACTTATTATATATCAGCATTTCCAGTACAGTACATGTATCTTAGTTTCATCATTGGTTTCACATCTCTTGTTTAAAAATTTGTTTACACTGGCCACTACTAGCCAGACTATTCATGTGCAAGGTGTTTTGTGTTATGTGTAGTTTGTGGCCTTTGTGCATCGCATATTGGAAAGTTTGCCTTTGTAAATATTGTTCACGATTGGAAAAGGCAGAAATGTAATGGAAAAATGCAAATTTCTAAGTACTGTACTATAATCTAATCTTTCAGATATTTTGAAAAACAAATTAATCTGGCAGAAGTAACAGGATTACCCATGTTCTTGCACTGTCGAAATTCTGCCGCTGATCTTGTGAAGATATTGACTGCTCACCGAGAGAAGCTCGTTGGTGGGGTCGTACACTCTTTTGACGGCACAAAAGAGGAAGCTCAGCAGATTTTAGATTTAGATCTATTTATTGGATTAAATGGCTGGTAATTAATTTATTGTTAATTTATTATGTTCATGTTTGTAAATAATGCCTGTATGTTTAAAAATTAAGATTGTTACCTTTGTATCTATGAAATGTCAGTACAGTACAGTGGAACCTCAATAAGAATGGATCATGATTGAAGAGAACCCATTGTGGAACTGATTGAATTTGCTCCCCGAAATCTTGATTATCTGAATCAGGGAGTCCCAGATGATCAAGGCAGCCTCAACAAACTAGACAAACTTGGAAGAACAATTATTTTTCTTATTTGTATTCAAAATGCATTACGTATTTATATACAGTACATATTATTTGTGTGTCAATCATTTACAGAAAGAAAACCCTGTAGAAGTTTGGATACAAGGCAAAAATCTTGACTACATGGTTGAGGTTTCTATTCACAGTCTCAGTTAGACCATTCTCTAGAGGTTTCACTGTAGCTTGCTCTGAAGACATACATGTGTGTGTGAAGAGTAACGTAAATCATGTTACTGTAATACAGTAACATGATTTTAGTATTTAGTAGATTTATTTTAGATTTATTTTAGTTTAGTAGATTTTAGTACAGTATTAGCAAAGATTATGTGAAAGATTAGAGTCTATAAATTTAATGAGCACCACATTTAATATTGAGTTTTGAAATACTGTAGTGTACTTAATAATGCACTTTTACATATTAAAGGTCATATGCAACCATTATGAAAATTTTTGGAACTAAAATATAACATGATTTGTCAGATTTGAGGAAAAAATAATCATTTGATTTCAAAAGTAAAAATGCACTTTTTAATATTTTTAGCAAGGAGTGTGAAGTTATAATATTCTATGATAATGTCCCAATTTAAAACTAACTCATGACTTCAAAATAACATCACAGTCTGCCCCTTTGTCAACAAATAATTTGACACCAATGCACTCAAGTCAATTGCATATAGCAACAGTGACAGACTCTAAATTAGTAAGCTTTGTAAACAAATCCCGGTAATTAATGAAAATGCAGTTATGTGCTTGCGTGTATCTACTTTTCCTTATGAGATTGTTTGCAGAACAATCGCCCAGGAAAAGGAAAATATAGTAATGTACACTGTGGGCTTTATTTTGATACCTTATTAACAGGAAACTGTACCAAATAGAAATGAAAATGTGACTGTTGGGAGAAAAACATAAATTGCAGATAATACTCTTATCTGCTGACTGTAAACCATAATAATCGAATTCCTTTTATTTTTAAATTGGTCAATACAGAGGCAAAACTTCCCTGCTCAGACTGCATTACCTTGGGAAAAATCTTCCCAAGTACAAATGTAAAACTCCAGAGATGGTTCTTGATACCTATAAGACTAGAGATAATATAGAATACATGGTGGGGGGCTGGCAGCCCATAAGACAAGATGGCTGTGTAATGGAGAAAAAAAAGGTTATATGTCTAATCTTAAAAATTACAAAAACATTGTGACTGTATTTGCATACTGTAGTTCAATTAATGTACCACTATCGAGTTGGTCAGTGCCTTCAAAATACAGTACAGTACAATATACCTAAGTACTGCAAGGTGAGTGTATTATATGCAACCCAAGGCAAGTTGGAGTTTGTAATCAGCTGCAAAGATATATGCCAGTAATTGATTTACTACTAGGGACTTGTAATCATAGGTGAAAAGAGGCATTGCGTGAAAGAAAATGTGCCCAAGATCGTCTGTCCTGTCACAGGAACTAAATCCAGGACCAATAATATCTGCTCAGACTAAAAAAATTGAATATACAGTACTGTTCAATATTGCATTATAAGGGAAATTAAATTGTTGGTTGCTTATGGCCTTTAAACTTTAACATTTCGAGTCAATTTAATGTATTTTGATTTAGAAATTAGCATCGATTTAACACATTGTCAACAGTTCCTTAAAGACCGAAGAAAACCTGCTAGTGGCAGCATCGATCCCATCAGAGCGCCTCATGATTGAAACAGATTGTCCCTGGTGTGAAATTCGACCTACTCATGCTGGTCATAAGCATGTGAAAACAACTTTTCCAACAAAAAAGAAGGAGAAATGGGAGTCTGGAGTTATGGTCAAAAGCAGGAATGAACCAAACTGCATAGTGTAAGAAACTTTTTATTTTTATTTTTTTGATGTCTCAAAATGTATGGGCCTCATTTGCTATTTGTTTGTCATGTGGATTTTGATGTTTAGTGTTCTTGAATTAATTTGTATAGCCGGTATGAGATTTCCGATGTCAGCAGTAACGAAGTCCTATTTGTCTGTAAGCTTTGTCAGGCTTTAGTTTCGTAGCTGGTAGTGTATAATGTCAAGGTTCTTAGTGCTTAACAAATAAATTGATGGCCTGGAGAGGCTACTTACTATGATAAAGTGAAGGCAAAAAAAAAAAAGGAAAAAATTAAAATCTTTCTCAATGCTTTCATCATCATACTTTGAACTCCACATGGCAACAGACCGAGGTATATCCACAAACAACAGGCAAGGCTTCTTGGCCAACAAATCGTAGCTGTTTAGCCATGTTCACCCAGCAGTAATTAGGGACCTCATTGCAACTGATGGGTAGATCATGTTCCATGAAAATTGGCAGGGTAACAATTAAAATAAGCTGTGAATAGCTGCAAAGCCTGGTAACAAGAGTTAGTCATAAGCCATCTGCTCCTGCACTCCTCTTGCTTGTATTGTCATTGATTTTATATAAGAAACTTGAAGTATATATGATGTGGGTATTGTCATACAGTCACCATTAATAGTCACCAAAGATCTCTAAACCTTATGCATGTGTTGGCATATTCACAGAGCTTAAGGCCTTTTTATTACACATCACAACTATCTGCTTTACTTGCCTATAAATATTACTAGGCCATAGTTACCATGCGTTGTAAGGCTAAGAAATTCTAATAGTCCCCCACTATCAGTTGATGGATGTTAAAATTGCCTGAATATCAATATAAAAACATCTGGTTATCATGATTAGTAGAAATAGGTGTATAAATATTCAAAGTAAAGCAAATTGGATACAGTACTTAAGTAGGATTCATAACTAAAACTATTAGTAATAAGACAGTTAATGTTATTTATTTTCCAGCTCTTATCTTGCCGCTGTTAAGGCCCCATTTATATTATGCACTTAACCTTTAGGTATCAAATGAACATAAATTTTCAAGACAGTAAACAAGGATGACAAAGGTAATCTCAGGCATTAGCAGCTACTCATATGAAGACATTTTAAACAAGCATAATTTGCATTTTCTAAAAGTGAAGAATAAATGGGGACATGATTGAAATATACAAATATATGAACACGAAAACATGAAACAAGAAATACCATTAGGTAAGTTAAGATTGAGAAAAGACCTGGCTAAATATTGGATGGAAACTGGATTTTTGTTTTGTGGAAGAATTCTGAAGTAAAATAACAAATATGGTGTTGCTGGATTGATTTTGATTTGCGTAAGTTGATTAATTGTTCCAAATGTAGGTTAAGACAAACAAGAGAGGGATTTAAATAGCTTTCCCTATTCTTATGTTCCTTAGTGTTCCCAGTTGTTAATGAATGATTTTGCAATATTTGTCTAATCAATAATTAACTCGGTACCCTTACACAGTCATTCATTTCCTACTACCACCCTTCTCGGATGGTTGCCGCCTCTGACTGAGATGGCTCCCATGATCCTGACATGATAGGGTGCCGTATGTTTTTGAATTGGTGCCTCACTCCTGTCATTTCCACTGCAACCCAAGCAAATAATGGGTTTGTTTCCAATGTCACCCATAAGTTTTATCTCCATGATAGACAATGTCCCCAGTCCACCTTCTAATATTAAGTTGTTTGCAAATGGTATCAAAACTTTAATATATTTTTCTCTTTGTTTATAAAAGTTCCTGTTGTATTTTTCTTTTATTACAGCCAAGTCTTGGAGGTTTTAGCAGCAGTAAGAAATGAAGATCCGGACCAGCTAGCTGATATTCTTTACAAGAATACTACTAAACTTTTCTTTCCATTAGAAGCTTAGTAATGCACAGGTCACTGGTTAATTCATGCTACTGTACTTTCAAAAGTCTTAATAAAGAAAATTAGGTCAATATGTTATTGTTATTTGATTCCTGTGAGGATGTTATATGTTCATATTCCCCTTCATCTTGATATAAACTGTACAAATATGTTAATATTTATTATATTACAGCCTTTTGGCGGACTTCATATGCTGCCTTAATATTTGCCTAATGACAGGCACAACGTACTGAACACCAAGGCATAGGGAATTTCTTCAGTTCTTATGTTAAAGGCACAGATTTTAATTCTATCCAAAGCTCTCGGAAAAACAAACATGAGCAGTACTGTATCATTTAAATATGTATTCCAACGGGGATTGTTTTGTGGTGGTGAGGGCTCATGTGCTCTGTTAACCTGGAGGACAGTTGAATATAGCTTATGAAGTCTCTCTTGTGGCCAAAGTTTGAAGGGCAGTTGAGTGTTATTTTAAAATTCATTGGGTGTTTGGGTAGGAGCCAGATGAAATGTACCCATTTGCCTTGTTAATGATTTTGGATCATGCTTATTTAATTAGTACAGTAGTAGCTTGGATCTGGAACCTGGACCAAACAGGGCTACTGTGATAAGACAGATGGTACTCAGTCAACTTCCCACAACGTTGCGTTTGCTGTAAATATTGACGACTCCATAGAACCTATTCTCAATCAAAACTTCTTCAAAATCTTACCCTGAACCTATTCTCTGATCTTTCCACTAGACACCTCTCCTACTCTACCATATCTAGGCCTAGAGGGATCATTTGTGATAAGATTGACATTGCATTCACAAATGACACTTTCCCAGTTCCAAACCTTTCAGGGGAGGAAGAATAAAGAAAGGGAATATAAAGAGCATGGATTGCATAGGTGGAAGAGGAAAGTGTTGTGCAGGAAAGTTGAGAAAGAAGATGGTCACCTATGTGTTGAAGTGAGTGGCATACAAAAGAGGGACAGGGGACAGTCTAAAAACTCGACACTTGTAATCAACAGCATGCTGGTATACATGTACTGGATGTACATTGTGAAGATTACAGCCCGACCATCTTGACCGTCTCTCATTAATAAATGGGGCACCTGTATGAATAGGTAGAAACCCTTAACTCAACTTGCTCACTGGAATGGTTATTATCCCAGCTCACATCTTTTTTTAGTAATACAGACTGGGTGACATTAAACGATATTTTGGGGTGCCAAAGATATAAAATTTTACATGCCAGTACATACTCATTCCCTCTGTGGTAAATGCACTAGAAACCTTAATATTGCTAAGGGTATGCTTAGGGGTGCCTTCTCACCATGCCCTGTGGCTGGAGGGATTGGTGCCCTGAAGCTACATAAACACCCTATACACCCCCGAAGTGGCAAGGGGAGTTTGGGGACAAAAAAAAAATGAGCCATTTATAGACGAAATCTCCTTATGAATATCATCGGAGTACAATGGTATGTCAAACTTGTTTTGTATCTGCGGGAAATTCAGTTATAGCACCACTTTTCTTCTGACCATCTCAAACTGGATTATTAGGCCCAACTACTACAATGTATTAATTATCGATATTTTCACCCAGATGTTGAAAATATAACCATTGTAAATCGTAACAATCGATTTTTGCCCATTATGTTTACTCGCAAATATGTCTCTATTTTCATTGTTCTGTTCCAATACTGTACACACACAAAATGGAATATACAAGGATTCATAATACTTAAAAACAATAAATAAATTTTATTTGATATACTGTATATGTAGCCATCTTCATGAAATGTTAAAGTACCTACCTACCTTGAGGTGCTTCCGGGGCTTAGTGTCCCCGCGGCCCGGTCGTCGACCAGGCCTCCTCCCTGTACTGTACAAGTAATGAACTTACAAATGTACATTTTGGAAATAATTATTTTTAAATCAAATTCCTCTAAAAGGCAACCTAGTACTACTGTACAGCTCTTTAATTTAATATACCCCTTTATCCCACAAAATTTTCAAGGAACTTACCACCTAACCTCAGCTCATAGCACTGGTCAGTGCAGTCGACTCTCAACTGAAAGATCCCAGGTTCAGTTTCCATGCAGGACAAGATATTAGGCCACATTTCATTACACCTGATGGATCTGTTCACCTAGCAGTAAATAGGTACCTGGGAGTTACTCAACTGTTATGCATTACATCCTGGTAATGGTCAATTGCTGGCCTAGGGGAAAGGGACAAGGATCGTGAAAACTATAACAGGATTCATGTTACAGACAGTGGTAAACTGGGAGGCCAAGTTAAGACCATTCTAGTGCATTATTCTCATATTGGATAAAGAATTTATCGGCCAAAAAAAGGATTTTGGGGCTACATTTATAGGTAGGACAATAGAAAAGTACAAAATTGTATAAAATAGTTACTTATTGCTCATAAACAATGGCGTTAAGATTATAATTATCATTTTAATTATTTATGTGAAAAGAAATACATACCATCCTGTGGGTAGTAGTGCACAAGGTTACAGTGGCACATAATGGGTTCAGGGACTGACCCCCAAAATTCGCTTAGCTAAGCAAGTTACCTCGGGAGAAGAGAATGAATGATTACCAGTGAATGATCCTATTGTTCCTGGTTAGGTCAAAATACTGTAATGTAGAAGATTTGGCTACATACAATAATAATAATAATAATTTTTATTTAGGTAAAGGTACATACATAAAGAGATTTTACAAAGTTTGTTGGCTTTATAGATAGAGCTAGTACATACAATGCCTAAAGCCACTATTACGCAAAGCGTTTCGGGCAGGAAAAAACACTAATGACTAAAGCTTAAAACTAACGGGTAAAAAGAATAAAATGTGTTGAGTACAAATAAAAATAGAGGTAAAAGAGGGGGGAACATTGTTGAAAAAGCAGCACAAATTCAATTACAAATTATTACAGAAAATTACATTCAAACAGCGTTGAATTGAAAAACAAAAAACATACATGGGTTGACAACAGAGGGGTAAGGTAGGTTACAGGGAATTTATTAGGTATAGCTTCGTTTTTAACTTAAACTGGTTGAGAGAGGTACAGTCTTTAACAAAGATCTACTCTAAAAGTGGTGACTAGAATACCCAGACCAAGGAACATTGTTGATTTTGATTGTTGCAGTGTTTTCCAATGTATATAATCTTGTTAAGTTACAGTGTTGGAGTGATTTGACAGACTATTGACAAAGGTCAAATGAGAAACATTGGAGATATAGGATATTAAGCAGCTGCAATAAGGGTGGTCATATAAATTATTTTTAACTGTATATTTTAAGGCCTTATCAACACTTCTTCCTTACTGACCACCAGTTGAGTGTGGAGAAGCAATTTGATCTGCTTATGACTGTTAGAATCTGTGACCACTGTTGTTTCCACTACAGTACAGTACACAGTTGAACCAATTACAGTATATTGCAATTAAATGTCCACCAATCTTATGTACTGTATAGTATAACATTCCACAATTACCTAACATTACATTGATTCTAGAACTCTGAGAAAAATTTAAAGAATTTAGATTTTAATTATGTTAATTAAACGCCACCGGAAGCAACGCGACAAGAATTGAAAGCTTCCGTTCGTCGATGGCGTAGAGGCGATGTTGCTCTAACCGCTCAGGACAATACAAATGATTATCGGTGAAAAGACAGGAGATGCGAGTTTAGTGGCCAATTTCGGTACAAAGGGTAACTCTCCTTGTGAAGAGCCAATCACCGGCCACTTCTACTGATGGCTGTCTGCAGCTCTCTCAACCATAGTAAGCTAATGAAGTTTCTTAACTACACGAGATATGCACCAATCCTTAATGTTTTCTGATTAAACAGGTTGTTTCGTTATTTATTTTATATTTCAATTTGAAAATCAACTACTGTATTGTGATGCCGAAAGGTTGGAGTGAACATTTGTAGGCTCATAATATGTATCAACAGCTACACAATTCAAATAAAGGCACAAGATCAATATACAAAAACTGTATTCATATATAAATGTACTTTTATAATCGAGTTAGTGTATATCAAAGTTTTCAGTACATTATTTACGTAAAACAGCCATTAGAGCATAACAGATAATCATCATCATCATCCATCATCATCATCATCTTGATGGTAGGTGCAGTTTGCATGACGGGTTCATCCTGCCGATGACTTGCAATCATGTTAAGAGACGCGTCACCGAGGAGCCTCAGTGTTCAGAATGACAAGGTTTGGACATTTTGGTTTGTTTTTTGTGTTAAGATACAGGAGAAGCGACTAAAAATAGGCGTGTGTGTTAGGGGAGAGACTTGACACAGTGTAGGGCGGGAGCTGGATATTATGTGTGTGTGTGTGTGTGTGTGTATGGCGTCAGGTGATTGTCGTTGCTCTTGCGGCGAAGTATTTGTTTTCTTGCTGTGGATGGCGCGAGGTAATACGCTCAGGTCAAATGTGATCAAATTTGTTGGTTGACTGGAGATATTAAACCAGTGCTTTGACTATTTGAAATTGTATATGTAATAGGAGGTCACCTCCTAATATAATCTCGATGTTGAAAGGTATTTTAAGGGCGATAAGTACTGGTTTGAAGTTTACTATGGCACTATGATGTCGGAAACAGTGAAGAAGGTGATGATTTATAGAAATCCGTACAGTTGTGGCTGGAGTGAACAGTTGTTCAATTGTAGCTAGAATGAACAGGTGTACGATCGTGGCTGGAGTGAACAGGTGTACAGTTGTGACTGGAAGGAACAGGTGTACAGCCATAGGAAAAATCTGTAAATTACAATTAAAGTGGTGAGACTTATGTTGGCAAAAACATATTTGACCTAAAATTCGATTACCTGACGAAGGGAAAGAGGTACAGCAGCTTCAAGGACAATTTGTAATCAATGCCAATTTCTGGATCTTACTATAATTCCCGTGAAGCAGTGAGAAACAATGTCGTTTTCCTTCAATTGAATATAAACTTTAAAAGCCTATTGATCCAGATAAACAGAAATGTCAATGTTCCTTCTGCAGACTTTGATGCCCTGATAAGACTCAAAGATATTGTAAAAAAAAAAAAAAAGTTTATGGACTACTTCTGAGTTTGAATTGAGAATATTAAGTTGGTTAAAAGAAAACTAGTCTTCCGAGGACAGACAAATATTGGGAACGCCCCGTCAGACACTATAGCAATAGATGTGTGTGAGCTTTATAAAGAGAGCTCATCAGCCGTGCATAAAATATTCATAACCTGAGAACAAAGGTTGTACAAGCCATTGTCTGCGTCTTTGAAAAACAATATTCAAGATTGCCTTGAGTGCAAGTTTCGTGACGAAACCGGAAGCGTGTATAGCCGTGTTTGTTTTGTGCTTGTGTATTTTGTTTTTTTAGGGGAGGGGAGGAGATAGGGATAGAAAGTGGCATAGTAATTGAAATTGAAATAAGTTTATTGAGGTAAAATACACACAAAGGGATGAGGTAGCTCAAACTATTCTCATCCCGTTCAGTACATTTATTTATTTATTTTATTTATTTATTTATATACAAGAAGGTACATTGGGTTTGTGAGAATACATAGCATAGTACAGTAATTGCACTCATGTAAAGCCACTAGTACGCGCAGCATTTCGGGCAGGTCCTTAATCTAACAGATAATTTTAAGTAGGTAAATTCTATCAGAATTAATAAAATGATAACAAATACATTGCAATACATACATGTACATACAGTACATCGTGTTAATACATAC